>NC_036870.1:26812174-26867122 GCF_002910315.2 Salvelinus sp. IW2-2015
CTCTCTCTCACACACACAACCCCTCATCTCATAACCCCCACTGTAGTGAGGTCATCCACCACCAGAAGTGTGAGGCAAAACAGGCCGTGTCAACAGTGGTGTTACAAGCAAGTCCTTAGTGCAGCCATTTCCCTATTAATATAGTATAAACACACATAGTATAGAATGCATTCACAGAAACACACACACACACACATATGCGCCCCCCCAGTTTATTTGTCTTACACAGTTTAGCAGATGTTATAGCAGGTGAAGCAAAATGCGAACACACACAATATATGCCCACACACACCCATCCACTCACACATATAACTCGGGTCTCCCTCACGTGGCTCTCCCCTGGTCTCCTCAGCGGACAGGGCCCGACAGTGAAAGAAACATGTTGTTGGGAAACACACCGGGGGTCCAGGCCAAGTTTTCACTGGGATGATGTAATGCAAAGAAAGGTTTTTCCAGCTATGCAGTGGCCCATACAGATTGGAGCATTAGCCGCCCGCCAGACTGAAGGCTACATCCTCAATGGCACCCTGTTCCCTACATAGTCCATTACACCAATAGGGCTCTGGTCAAAAGGAGTGCACTATATAGGGAATAGGGTGCCATTTGGGACCCATCCTGAGACAGCCAGAAGTCATTTGGCTCAGGCCTAACTGCTCTGTCACCAAACTATTCAGCAAGACAAGCCAGATGGGATTGGTTTTGTCTCTACAACCACACAGACATACTGTAGACACACAGACAGATTGACAGACGAATATACACGCATGAACACACACATGCTCACGCACACACAATATACATGTTCACATATACAGATGTAGGATCGTAATTTGATCACCCTGTCGCAGGAGAACTTAAAACCTGTAGTGTATTTGAGGTTTAAAAAGGCTTAAGTTTGTAATTTCCACTTTGAAAATAGACTTTCCCTGTCAAAAAATGTATCAACTCCTACAAAAATGTCCATTAATTATAATCCACATAATAATTCACAATCCCTGTTCCTTCCCGCTCTCCGTAGCCGATGTGAGCAAGACMTTTAAACATTCACAAGGCCGCAGAGTCAGATGAATTACCAGGATGTGTACGCCGAGCATGCGCTGACCAACTGGCAAGTGTCTTCACTGACATATTCAACCTGTCCCTGTCCGAGTCTGTAATACCAACATGTTTCGAGCAGACCACCATAGTCCCTGTACCAATAACACCAAGGCAACCTGCCTAAATGACTACCGACCGGTAGCACTCACGTCTGTAGCCGTGAAGTGCATTGAAAGGCTAGTCATGGCACACATCAACACCGTTATCCCAGAAACCTTAGCCCCACTTAATTTGCATACCACCCAACAGATCCACAGATGATGCAATCTCTATTGCACTCCACACTGCCCTTTCCCACCTGGACAAAAATGCTATTCATTGACTACAGCTCAGTGCTGAACACCATAGTGTCCTCAAAAGCTCATCACTAAGCTAAGGACCCTGGGACTAAGCACCTCCCTCTGCAACTGGATCCTGGACTTCCTGACGGGCCGCCCCCAGGTGGTGAGGGTAGGTAACAACACATCTGCCACGCTGATCCTCAACACGGGGGCCSCTCAGGGGTGCGTGCTCAGGCCCCTCCCATGACTGCATGGCCAGGCACGACTCCGACACCATCATTAAGTTTGCAGTCGACACAACAGTGCTAGGCCAGATCACCAACAACAACGAGAAAGCCTATAGAGAGGAGGTCAGAGACCTGGCCGTGTGGTGCCAGGATAACAGCTTCTCCCTAAACGTGATCAAGACAAAGGAGATGATTGTGGACTACAGGAAAAGGAGGACCCAGCACGCCCCCATTCTCACTGACGGGGCTGTAGTTGAACAGGTTGAGCGCTTCAAGTTCCTTGGTGTCCACATCACCAATGAACTGTCATGGTCCTAACACACCAAGACAGTCGTGAAGAGGGCACGAGAACGCCTATTCCCCCTCAGGATACTGTAAAGATTTGACATGGGTCCTTAGATCCTCAAAAGGTTCTACAGCTGTACCATCGAGAGCATCCTGACTGTTTACATCACCACCTGGTATGGCAACTGCTCGGCCTCCGACCGCAAGGCACCACAGGGGGTAGTGCGTACGGCCCAATACATCACCGGGGCCAAGCTTTCTGCCATCCAGGACCTCTATACCAGGCGGTGTCAGAGGAAGGCCATAAAAATTGTCAAAGACTCCAGCCACCCTAGTCATAGACTGTTCTCTCTGCTACCGCATGGCAAGCGGTACCGAAGCACCAAGTCTAGGTCCAAGAGGCTCCTAAACAGCTTCTACCCCCAAACCATGAGACTCCTCAACAGCTAATCAAATGGCTACCCAGACTATTGATATAGCCAGTGATTGATGTAGTGTACTCCTCAATGCCATTGGAAGAATCCTGGAACATATTCCAGTCTGTGCTAGCAAAACAGTCCTGTAGTTTAGCACCACTTTTTTATTGACCGAGTCACTGGTGCTTCCTCATTTAAATTTTAGCTTGTAAGCAGGAATCAGGAGTATAGAGTTATGGTCAGATTTACCAAATGGGTGCGGGGGAGAGCTTTGTACGCGTCTCTGTGTGCGGAGTAGAGGTGGTCTCAAACTTCCCCTGGCTGCACATTTAACATGCTGATAGAAATTAGGTAAAACGTATTTAAGTTTCCCTGCATTACAGTCCCCGGCCACTAGGAGTGCCGCCTCTGGATGAGAGTTTTTCTGTTTGCTTATGGTGGAATACAGCTCATTGAGTGTGGTTTAATTGCCAGCCTCGGTCTGTGGAATGGCAGATACAATATATGCGTCTGTCACTCCAAGCATGGCGGTGCCTTTCATGACCCAATCAAAGTCCCTTTCCTCTGGAAATATGATATGGCATTTTACCACTTATATGACGTAACATGCCAGCATTCATTGATGACTTTACAATTAGACAAGGTTTGTTGATATGAAACACGTTCGCTTTAAAACGGTTGCTACAGATGGTGACATACAGATGTACGATCTTAATTTGAGCCAGTTTGCCACAGCAGGAATTGGAATCCYGCTGCAACAGGAAAKTTGAATTATTATGTGTATTATGGACATTTTTTGTAGGGATTGGTCCATTTTTCATTCGGGCAAATCAAGTCTGACATTTTAAAGTGGAAATGACAAACTTTAGTAGCCTTTTCAAATCTTGAATTCTCTACAAGTTTGCATTTCCTGCAAATCAGCAATGAAAGGGTGATCAAATTAAGATCTTCATCTGTAACAATTACTGACAAAGACAAGGTGCTTTTTTCTTACCAGTATGGCAACACTTAACTTCACAATATGTCATAACAACAAAGGGTTGCCATGCAACCAATCTGGATAACTTGCATGTGTTGGGTTACACTCTGAGAAAAAGAGGCCATTTGTTTTTCTTGTAATGTCAATGTTACTTGTTCCTGTTTTCTTACAGTATGACATAATCCAATGGAAACTGAGCCTTGGATTCAATCTAGCTGTTCATTACAGAATAGACTGAGAAACATATTACAGACGTATTGATCAAATGTTTTAATTAAAAAGAGTGCACAACACAACCCCCCTTTAATCTTATCTATTTTGATATGAGTGACACCAATAAAATAATTAGTTACGACATGAGGTACGAACATGGTAAGGTAGCCAGCCTATAATCATCCTCTTACTATACATACATATCACCCTTACAGCACCAGCAGCTCTACACATAATTTCTCGTGACTGCCTGAACATCCCTAGCTGATTTGGTGCCGTGTGTCCAGATTACTCTACAAGCCTTAAATGAACAAATCTGTCAATTATTATTTGTCCGTTTTTTTCTGGGTCGTTGGTTAATTTTCAGAGGAATGTGAGGAGCAGCTGTCACCTTTACACATGAATGGAGCGATGAGGAGTGGGGAGGTCTGGGGAGGAGCGGGGAGGGAGGCATCAGACTGTATCAACAGTAGACAGCTGGGCTGAGAGGGGATAATGACAGACCAGTTAATCATTAATGAACCGTTAAGGAACAAAGAACACATCGAGAGAGAGGGAGAGAGAGAGAGAGAGAGAGAGAGAGAGAGAGAGAGAGAGAGAGAGAGAGAGAGAGAGAAACAAAATATCTAGTAGAACCATGTAGTCCTGAGCATTCCACTTCCAGTACACTCCTAGAACCTAAAATGTTATTTGACTGTCCCTATTGGAGAACCCTTTGAAGAACCCTTTTGGTCCCAAGTATAACCCTTTTGGGTTGAATGTATAGGTAGAACCCTTTCCACAGAGGGTTGAACCCTATTATCTATTTATAGCCCTATGGGCGATGGTCAAATTGTAGTAGTGCACTATAAATAGAATAGGGTACCATTGGGGATGCATCCGAGAGCATAGCGCCTCTGGCAGGGCAGGCTGAAATGAGGCTGGCTGGGTGGATGGATGATCCCTGCATGCTACTTGTTGATGAGAACTTTGATGTTTGGGGTGTGATTGTGTGTGTGAGGGCAAAGGTAAATACAATGGCTGAAATGTGAGGGACTCACTGTGGTGATAGTGTTGGTGGTGGGGTATGAGATCAGTTTGTTTATAGTCATTGTGATGCTTGAAGGAAATTCATTTGAATCACAAAAGCCGAACAGTTGATTGCATTCCTGCATGACTACACACAGTATTTGTTGTTGTTCTCTAATGTTTGTTGGGAAACTGTTTGACCCCTGAACTCTGGAGAGTCAGGGAAATTAACCCTAAAAAGAGGGAGTGGCTAACAATCCCAGTAATGTAGGTGTGGTTAACGATGGCTGATAAATAAGCACTTGTTCTTTGCTTTTATTGATGTTGTGGTGCTAAAAGTGTTAATGTAGGAGGTGGCAGTCCAACATCAGCTGTAGCTTTCACAGTGACAGTCAGGGGAAGGCTTGATGGTATCGCTACCAGATTATCCAGTTGCTGGATTTCAATGGAACCTGCTCGTGTTTACAAACTACTGCCTCCACAACCAAATATCTTACTTGTACAACCTTTCTGGGTTTGATGAATTTGTGCTCTCGGACTTGATGCAGATTCCATAGTGATGTATATATCTTCAATCTATGAATGATAAACAGTCCATATCAGTCATTACTCTACTGCAATCTGAACCAATACTCCTAATTCCTACACTATTGCCATCATGTGATTTACAGTAAATGTGGCTGTTTTAACAGATAAAATAATGAGTAGTCAGTGAACAAGTCACGGAGGATGAGCAGACGTTCGGGACGGGGACTCATTTAAATGTTACACAACTCTCTCTTCATTATCGGGTGGCAGTGTGTCAGTGTATTTTGCAGAGGTGGCAGGTGTTCCTTCAGTCCCTTAAAGAGCAGGTTTTTATGTCCTTCCTCAAGTTAGTTGCTTGGTTTCCATGGAGATCCCCAACAGAAAGAGGCTTGTTTTGAGGGGCCTGGGCCGGGAAAGGGAAGGCTTTACTAGCTGCCTGCTCTCTGGACTTCAGTTTGGCTTGGAAAAAAAGGGAAAATCAAGCCAACACGGAAAATAACCTAGCATCGTCTCCTGGTGTTATGCTGGGTATATAACAGTGGTCTTCTCTGTAGATTACATTTTTTGCCGATTGTTTACACACTGAAAGTGAATGCTTAGACAAAAGCATCAAAACCTTAACTTTTGTAACCACGCCTTAATCAAAGGCACCAAAAGTACAAACACATTTTCTGCTTTGACTTTGTTTGCAATTCTGCAGCACACTTGCAAAACACTACATACTGTTTCTTACATTAGACACTTCATTCAAGAATGAAATCTCTAGCAATCATTGGGAAAACACTTCTATTCAAAATGCAAAACATACCTGAAATTGGCAGCACCCACACACACACACACATGAAAACACTTATACAGTAATTGAACACCAATTAGTCTGTGCCTTAGCACTACAAATAGACCGCAGGTAAGCTCACCTCTTTTGTGAGAACTTTACAAACATGGAGGCAGTGAGAGCGAGAGGAAGAGGAAGAGGAAGAGGTAGAGGTAGAGGTAGAGGTAGAGGAAGAGGAAGAGAGAGAGAGAGAGAGAGGAGGAGGATGATAAGGACGAGGACAAGAACAAAGAAGGGGACCAGGCAATAGACAGAGACATATTTCCGACGACATTAGGGCCGCTTTGGTGGACCATGTCATAAATCATGGCCTGACGATGAAGGAGGCTGTGCAGAGAGTCCAGCCCAACCTGAGTCGCTACACGGTAGCATCCATAATGTGGACATTTAGACTGGAGAACAGGTATGTCTTCAACTTTCTACACTAGACTGTACCTATGTAATTGTTGCACATCATTCTGCATCACAGTACAATACAATGTAGTCCTACAATATTAGGTCTATACTCCTAGTGAACAAAAAATAGGTATAGTGCTGTGAAGTACATGTAATACAGTTTTGATGTTACTGTGTACAGTATGACAGTACAGTATGTAAAAAATAACCTAACCAATGACATCATATTCTTGCATTTTCTACAGAACTGCCAGACGACCTCCTGAGGGTGGAAGGCCACGTCTGTTCACCCATCAACTGGCCATTGTCAACCTAGTGTGGGCAAACAACACCATCCGCCTACATCAACTACGAGAGCAAATCATCGCAGATCACACAACATTCCATAATATCAACCGTGTCAGTATGTTGACACTCTGCCGCATCTTGCGTCAACACCAACTTACGATGAAGCAGCTGTACAGGGTTCCATTTGAGAGGAACAGTGTTAGAGTCAAATACCTTCACTCTGACTATGTGCAAGTAAGTGTCGTTGTACTATACTGTAATACAGTAATGGCAGTAGATTGTGTCCTATTGGCACTGCATAGATACATTCAGACAAAGCAGTATGTGACCTAAGCAGGTGCCCCCATTCTGTGGCTTGTAGTTTTGACAGTATGTGACCTAGGCAGGTGCCTTGGCTGTAGCTTGTAGTTTTGACTGAACGTGTCTGACCCAACCCACCCCCCCCCCCCCCACCCCCACCCCCATCCTTGTGTGAAAATGTAGACATTGTGGTCCTGTGTTTTGAGTTACACCATATTCACGGGACAGTGTATGCATTTTCTGTTACAGAGAGTCCTGGACTTTGATGCAGCTGCACAGCCTCATGAGTTAATTTTCATTGATGAAGCTGGATTCAATCTAGCTAAAACCAGGCGCCGGGGCCCAAATGTTATAGGACAAAGAGCCGTTGTGAATGTCCCTGTGCAGCGCGGGGGAAATATCAACTTGTGTGCCACCATTAGTCTGCAAGGAGTTCTCCATCACATGATCATATTTCTGGATGCACTACATAATGCAGCTGTACAGGACGGACCAGAGCAGCCCTGGTTTGTTGTCATCTGGGATAATGTTAGTTTCCACCGGGCTGTTCTGGTCAGGGACTGGTTCACCAACCACAATAACTTCACAGTTGTATACTTACCCCCTTACTCCCCATTTCTCAATCCGATTGAGGAATTATTTTCGGCTTGTTGTTGGAAAGTGTATGACTGCCAACCACATGCCCGCCTGCCTCTTCTGAAAGCAATGGAAGAGGCATGCGGAGATATTGAGGTGGGCAGCGATATTTTCCCTGTTGCCTAGCCAGGGATGACATTGTTTGTGATGTGGCTGAGGGGATGTGGCCAGACCCTAACAGAAGACGGGATCCATAAACCATCCACCGCATCCCTTACAATCCCTTGCAATACTATTTTTTTTTACCATTGCACTGTAATTTTACTGTAATTATTTTTGTTTCTGTGAGTTTACAGTAACATTTTGTATTGAGTACTGTAATTCTACTTTTCTTTGTGTTTTTTTKTTGTTTTAAAAACCTGCAACGGCAAAAAAATAAGCTGTATATATTTTTTCCGGAAGCCTTTCTATTTTTGTGTTCATTGAAATGGTACCTGTTGCAAAAATGCCATTTTGAAAAAGGATTGTTAGGTTTTGATTGTAGAGTTTCATTTTGACATAGAAGTGAAATGTTAATTTCCAAGTGTCTTATTTGGCTTGTGTGTAGAGTTTTGACACAATGAGCCAAATTCCGCAACAAGTGTGTAAGAAATCGCGAAAGATTGGACTGTCCCAACCTCATCAGCCATATTTGGATGCCCTCAAATCCATTTTTTAAATAAACCCATTTGACATATAGCGTATGTAAAGATTTTACGCCATCATTCAGCTAGGAAATCATGATTGTTTGATAAGAAGCTATGCTAATTGAAGACCATGACTACTAAGGAAAACCCGTCTGCACTTACTGTATAATAGGTCAAGGTATCCAATATCTTTATGGGGTCCTTACCAGGTGTGAGTCAGTCTCTTGGTGACAGCTGTGTTTCTTTACAATAAAGTCTCCAATCACTGCTGGACTTCCCCTTCAGTTGTCATACAGTAGATACACCCGTGTGTGTTGTGAGTGTGTGTGTTGTGTGTGTGTGTGTGTGTGTGTGTGTGTGTGTGTGTGTGTGTGTGGTGTGTGGTGTGTGTTGTTGTTGTGTGTGTGGTGTGTGTGTGTGTGTAAGCTGATCTGAGGGCAGCAGTTCTGGAGTACAGGGCTTGTGTGTAGACGAGTGGTCCGTGTGTGTGGGTGTGTGTGTGGTCTGGGAGTCGGCTATCATTCTCCCCTGGATGGTTGATCAGCAGCTGCTGCCCACCCAAACCTCTCTTGGGGACGTGGATCACACCGTTTAGGTGACAGTGTCCCCTATGTAGTGCACTACTTTTCACATGTAGACCCTGGTCAAAAGTCTAAAATAGTGCACTAGTAGCAAAATAGGGAGCCATGTGGGACACATAAAGGGTTAAACACCTAAGGTGTCCCGTGGACAGCTACACCACAATAGATAACCCATTCATACTTAGTTGCTCACCTGTTACTTAGGGTCAGATTTAATCGCATCTGCCAAAGCACTGCAGTGTCTTTGTGTACTAAATATGTCTGATTTCCGGCTACCCGGATAAAGTACTAAATAAACTTCAGTTTGTGCTAAATACGGCTGCTAGAATCCTGACTAGAACCCAAAAATTTGATCATATTACTACAGTGCTAGCCTCCCTACTTGGCTTCCTGTTAAGGCAAGGGCTGATTTCAAGGTTTTACTGCTAACCTACAAAGCATTACATGGGCTTGCTCCTACCTATCTTTCGATTTGGTACTGCCGTACATACCTACACGTACCTACGGTACAAGACGCAGGCCTCCTAATTGTCCTAGAATTTCTAAGCAAACAGCTGGAGGCAGGGCTTTCTCCTATAGAGTTCCTTTTTATGGAATGGTCTGCCTACCCATGTGAGAGACGCAGACTGGTCTCAACTTTTAAGGTCTTTACTGAAACTCATCTCTTCAGTGGGTCATATGATTGAGTGTAGTCTGGCCCAGGAGTTGTGAAGGTGAACGGAAAGGCTCTGGAGCAACGAACCGCCCTTGCTGTCTCTGCCTGGCCGGTTCCCCTCTCTCCACTGGGATTCTCTAACCCTATTACAGGGGCTGAGTCACTGGCTTACTGGTGCTCTTTCATGCCGTTCCTAGGAGGGGTGCCTCACTTGAGTGGGTTGAGTCACTGACGTGATCTTCCTGTCTGGGTTGGGGCCCCCCCTTGGGTTGTGCCGTGGCGAGATCTTTGTGGGCTATACTCGGCCTTGTCTCGGGTGTAAGTTGGTGGTTGAAGATATCCCTCTATGGTGCGGGGGCGTGTGCTTTGGCAAAGTGGGGTGGGTTATATCCTTCCTGTTGGCCCTGTCTGGGGTATCATCGGATGGGGCCACAGTGTCTCCTGACCGCTTCTATCTCAGCCTCCAGTATTATGCTGCAGTAGTTTATGTGTCGGGGCTAGGGTCAGTTTGTTATATCTGGAGTACTTCTCCTGTCTTATCGGTGTCCTGTGTGAATTTAAGTAGCTCTCTAATTCTCTCTGTCTCTCTTTCTTTCTCTCTCTTGGAGGACCTGAGCCCTAGGACCATGCCTCAGCACTACCTGGCATGGACTCCTTGCTGTCCCCAGTCCACCTGGCCGTGCTGCTGCTCCAGTTTCAACTGTTCTGCCTGCGGCTATGAACCCTGACCTGTTCACCGGACGTGCTACTTGTCCCAGACCTGCTGTTTTCAACTCTCTAGAGACTGCAGGAGCGGTAGAGATACCCTTAAAACCTGTTGAGGATAGAAGGCGCTATTTTCACTTTGGGGAAAAATCGTGCCCAATTTAAACGGCCTCGTACTCTATTCTTGCTTGTACATATGCATATTATTATTACTATTGGATAGAAAACACTCTCAAGTTTCTAAAACAGTTTGAATTTATACTGTGAGTAAAACAGAACTCATTTTGCAGCAAACTTCCTGTCAGAAAGTGAAAAATCTGAATCGAGGCTCTTTCCAGGGCCTCCCTATCAATTTGCTTGAAATTTATGACTATACATGCACTTCATACGCTCCACTAGATGTCAATAGGCAGTGAGAGGTGAAATGGGGAGTCTAGGTATATCTATGGTCAAAAGAGAGGTCTTGGAATGACATGACCCCAATTCCTTTGTTCAGGAAGACGCGGGAAGGACATCAGCTTTGGCTTCTGAAAAGCTTTCCTTATAGACGGCTAATATCTCCGGCTTTGATTTATTTGATAAATGTAGTAATATCATCGTAAAGTATGTTTTTTCAATATAGTTTTATCAGATTATTGAAATTTTTTCGGGAGTTTTGGCGTGTTCCGTTCTCTGCGTTTGGTGACGATGGACAGCTTCGCGCCACTTGGCAAGTTTTGGTTGCTAAATCAACAGACGAAGAGGACATTCTAAATCCAAACAACGATTGTTCTGGACAAAGGACCCCTTGTACAAGATTCTGATGGAAGCTCACCAAAAGTAGGACCCATTTATGATGTTATTTCGTATTTCTGTCGAAAATGTTTACTATTAGTTTCCGCACAGAATTTGGGCGCTCCTCGCTATAACGTAAGCTGTAGTTCGTACTAAAGTTATTTTAGAATTCTAACACGCCGATTGCATTAAGAACTAGTGTATCTATCATTTCCTGTACAACATGTATTTTTTAGTAAAGTTTATGATTAGTTATTTGGTCAGAATAGGTGAGTGTCAGAAATATATCCGGAGATTCTGGAAAATAGTTGCTACGTTTTCACAATGTATACCACGGATTTCAGCTCAAATATGCACATTTTCGAACAAACCATATATGTATTGTGTAATATGATGTTATAGGACTGTCATCTGATGAAGTTTATGAAGGTTAGTGAAATAATTATATCTTTTGCTGGTTTGTCGCTATCGCTACTGTTGCCTTGAATCAATGCTGTTGTTTGGTTGGCTATTGTAGTAAGCTATATAATGCTATATGTGTTTTCGCTGTAAAACACTTAAAAAATCTGAAATATTGGCTGGATTCACAAGATGTTGTTTTTTTCTTTGCTGTACACCATGTATTTTTCATAATGTTTTATGATGAAGTATTTAGGTATTTCACGTTGGTCTCTATAATTACTCTGGCTGCTTCGGTGCTATTTGTGATGGTAGCTGTGTGGTAGCTGCAATGTAAAACTATGATTTATACCTCAAATATGCACATTTTTCGAACAAAACATAGATTTATTGTATAACATGTTATAAGACTGTCATCTGATGAAGTTGTTTCTTGGTTAGTTTGGTTGGTTCTTGGTTAGTTTGGTTGGTTTTGTGCAAGCTACCTGTGCTGTGAAAGAAATGTCTGTGCTTTTTGTATTTGGTGGTGAGCTAACTTAAATATACGTGGTGTTTTCGCTGTAAAACATGTAAAAAATCGGACATGTTGACTGGATTCACAAGATGTTTATCTTTTCATTTGCTGTATTGGACTTGTTAATGTGTGAAAGTTAAATATTTCTCAAAAATATTTTTTGAATTTCGTGCTCTGCCTTTTCAGTGGAATGTGGGAGGAGTTCCGCTAGCGGAACCCCGGGGCTAGACAGGTTAATGATCGGCTATGAAAAGCCAACTGACATTTACTCCTGAGGTGCTGACTTGCTGCACCCTCGACAACTACTGTGATTATTATTATTGACCATGCTGGTAATTTATGAACATTTGAACATCTTGGCCATGTTCTGTTAAATCTTCACACCCGGCACAGCCAGAAGAGGACTGGCCACCCCTCATAGCCTGGTTCCTCTCTAGGTTTCTTCCTAGGTTTTGGCCTTTCTAGGGAGTTTTTCCTAGCCACCGTGCTTCTACACCTGCATTGCTTGCTGTTTGGGGTTTTAGGCTGGGTTTCTGTACAGCACTTTGAGATATCAGCTGATGTAAGAAGGGCTATATAAATACATTTGATTTGATTTGATTTCTGCAACGTTCTACCTGAGAGGAGAGTTTACCCAAAACTATTATCAAACTCCCTTTAGTTGCAGTCTGCCCAAGGATCTCGACAACCCTACAGGCAATAACATGACTTAACACATTCAAGCAAACATTTCCAAAAATAGTACTTGTTTGAAATAGAAGCTTTACAATAATAGAAGAGTTGTCTTTTCAAACAGTCAAACATTTCATGGACCTCAAACAGACATGGCTACATGGTGTAAGCCCCATAATTAGTACAGCAGTCTCTCAAAATGTCTGATTGCAGTTGTTTTAAAGCTGGAATCCTTAACGGGGAAACAGCCACTTCCTCTGACATCATTGCACAACCGATAGAAGTGAACAATATGTGCTGCAGGTCCCCCATTTGTACCATGCTGCGCGACGCTCCTCAGCTCGGCAACAAAAACAATAACTGTAGTGGTGGGGCGGCCATTAGCACTGTTTCCCCCTACTGCAGACTCCATCTTTTACCCATTAGAGTCTAAGCCCTGTCTAAGCCGGGAGAGGGTGGGCTATACTAAGCTATATATAATTGTTTTAAGGTCATAACAAGGATCATTTTGCTATTTGATTTTAAATGTTAAGACCCCTTGAAATATAAACAAATATATAGGGCCTCCCCAGTGGTGCATCGCAGTGCTAGAGGCATCACTACAGACCCGGGTTCAATCCCGGGCTGTATCACAACCGGCAGCGATTGGGATTTCCATAGGGTGGCTCACAATTGGCCCAGCAAGATCCGTGTTATATAAAAAAATATGTTTATTAAACATTATTTTTGGCCTTACTGCTATTAGCCCATGCAAAGGCATTAAATAACAGATTCTCTACACGGAACAACAGATAGCGCCCCCAAAAAAGTGTCTGTCCTATATCTGAGAGATATAAGAAAGATCAGTAAACCTTTTTTTTAACATGTATTTAACCCCTTATTTTTGGCACTAATGTATATACACTATCGAGTGCATTCTCAAAGTATTCAGACCCCTTCCCTTTTCCACATTTTGTTAAGTTACAGCTTTATTCTAATATTGATTAAATAAATGTTTTTCCTCATCAATCTACACACAAAACCCCACAATGATAAAGCAAAAACTGTTTTTTTGAAATGCTAAAGAATAGAAAAACCTTATTTACATAAGTATTCAGACCCTTTGCTATGAGACTCAAAATTGAGCTCAGGTGCATCCTGTTTCCATTGATCATCCTTGAGATGTTTATAGAACTTGATTGGAGTCCACCAGTGGTAAATTCAATTGATTGGACATGATTTGGATAGGCATACACCTGTCTATATAAGGTCCCACAGTTGACAGTGCATGTCAGAGCAAAAACCAAGCGATGAGGTCGAAAGATTTGTCCGTAGAGCTCCGAGACAGGATTGTGTCGGCACAGATCTGGGGAAGGGTAAAACAATGTTTGCCGCATTGAAGGTCCCGAAGAAAACAGTGGCCTCCATCATTCTTAAATGGAAGAAGTTTGGAACCACCAAGACTCTTCCTAGAGCTGGCCGCCCGGCCAAACTGAGCAATCGGGGGAGAAGGGCCTTGGTCAGGGAGGTGACCAAGAACCCGATGTCACTCTGACAGAGCTCCAGAGTTCCTCTGTAGAGATGCGAGAACCTTCCAGAAGGACAACAATCTCTGCAGCATTCCACCAATCAGTGCTTTATGGTAGTGGCCAGAAGGAAGCCACTCCTCAGTAAAAGGCACATGACAGCCTGCTTGGAGTTTTCCAACAGGCACCTAAAGACTATTAGACCATGAGAAACAAGATTATCTGGTCTGATGAAACCAAGATTGAATAAACAAACATTGGCAGTAGAATGACCTTACTGAAGAGCTCAGTGACTTTCAACGTGGCACCGTCATAGGATGCCACCTTTCCAACAAGTCAGTTTGTAAAATTTCTGCCCTGCTAGAGCTGCCCCGGTCAACTGTAAGTGCTGTTATTGTGAAGTGGAAACGTCTAGGAACAACAACGGCTCAGCTGTGAAGTAGTAGGCCACACAAGCTCACAGATCGGGACCGCCAAGACCTGAAGAGCGTAGTGTTTAGAAAATTGTCTGTCCTTGGTTGCAAAACTCATTACCAAGTTCCAAACAACTGCCTCTGGAAGCAACATCAGCACAAGAACTGTTCGTTGGGAGTTTCATGAAATGGGTTTCCATGGCAGAGCAGCCGCACACAAGCCCAAGATCACCATGCGCAATGCCAAGTATCGTCTGGAGTGGTGTAAAGCTTTTTACCAACCTCAGACGAATCTCAAGATGCCTGTCACCTTTCACCGCAGATGCGGAAGTGTGACATTGGCGGATCTAATCTAATCAAATCAAATTATATTGGTCACATACACATATTTAGCAGATGTTATTGCAGATGTAGCTAAATGCTTGTGTTCCTGGCTCCAACAGTGCAGTAATATTTAACAATGCACAACAATACACAAACATTTTAAGTAAAAGAATGGAGTTAAGAAATGTATAAATATTTGGATGAACAATGTCGGAGTGGCATTGACTAAAATACAGTAGAATAGAATACAGTATATACATATGATATGAGTAAAGCAGTATGTAAACATTATTAAAGTGACTAGTGATTCTATGTCTATGTACAGTATATTGGGCAGCAGCCTCTAAGGTGCAGGGTTGAGTAACCAGTTGGTAGCCGGCTAGTGATGTTTTTTTAACAGTCTGATGGCCTTGAGATAGAAGCTGTTTTACAGTCTCTCGGTTCCAGCTTTAATGTACCTGTACTGACCTTGCCTTCTGGATGGGAGCGGGGTGAACAGGCCGAGGTCCTTGATTATCTTTTTGGCCTTCCTGTGACATCGGGTGCTGTAGGTGTCCTGGAGGGCAGGCAGTGTGCCCCCGGTGATGCTTTGGGAAGACCGCACCACCCTCTGGAGAGCCCTGCGGTTGCGGGCAGTGCAGTGGCCGTACCAGGCGGTGATACAGCCCGACACGATGCTCTCAATTGTGCATCTGTAAATGTTTGTGAGGGTCTTAGGGGCGAAGCCGAATTTCTTCAGCCACCTGAGGTTTAAGAGACGCTGTTGCGCCTTCTTCACCACACTGTCTGTGGGTGGACAATTTCAGATCATCTGTGATGTGTACGCTGAGGAACTTGAAGCTTTTCACATTCTCCACTGCGGTCCTGTCGATGTGGATAGGTGCGGGCTCTCTCTGCTGTTTCCTGAAGTCCATATTCCTTTGTTTTGTTGACGTTGAGGGAGAGGTTATTTTCCTGGCACTACTCGGATATGGCCCTCAAATCCTCCCTGTAGACTGTCTCGTCATTGTTGGTAATCAGGCCTACAACTGTTGTGTCGTCTGCAAACTTGATGATTGAGTTGCAGGCATGCGTGGCCACCTAGTCATGGGTGAACAGGGAGTACAGGAGGGGGCTGAGCACGCACCCTTGTGGGGCCCCTGTGTTGAGGATCAGCGAAGTGGAGGTGTTGTTTCCTACCTTCACCACCTGTTGCACAGGGCAGGGTTCAGACCCAGGGCCCTGAGCTTAATGATGAGCTTGGAGGGTACTATGGTGTTGAAGGCTGAGCTATAGTGAATGGACAGCATTCTTACATAGGTATTCCTCTTGTCCAGATGGGAGAGAGCAGTGTGAAGTGCGATGGCGATTGCATCGTTTAAATGTCTTACTCACGTTGGCCAGGGAGTAGGAGAGTCCTTGGGAACGGGCCGCGTGGCTGGTTTTGTCTTTGTAACCCGTGATTGTCTGTAGACCCTGCAACATACAGTAGATCTCTAGTTTATCTGAACAGAAGACAGGAGCGATGATCATAGTTATACTGTAGGTCGTTGACCTGAGACCCAACCTTACAGTTGATCTCTAGTTTATCTGAACAGAACGCAGGAGCGATGATCATTAGTTATACTGTTAGTCGTTGACCTGAGACCCAACCTTACAGTTGATCTCTAGTTTATCTGAACAAACGCAGGAGCGATGATCATAGTTATACTGTAGGTCGTTGACCTGAGACCCAACCTTACAGTTGATCTCTAGTTTATTCTCAACAGAAGGCAGGAGCGATGATCATAGTTATACTGTAGGTTGTTGACCTGAGACCCAACCTTACAGTTGATCTCTAGTTTATCTCAACAGAAGGCAGGAGCGATGATCATAGTTATACTGTAGGTCGTTGACCTGAGACCCAACCTTACAGTTGATCTCTAGTTTATCTGAACAGAAGCAGGAGCGATGATCATAGTTCTACTGTAGGTCGTTGACCTGAGACCCAACCTTACAGTTGATCTCTAGTTTATCTCAACAGAAGGCAGGAGCGATGATCATAGTTAACTGTAGGTCGTTGACCTGAGACCCAACATACAGTTGATCTCTAGTTTTATCTGAACAGAAGGCAGGAGCGATGATCATAGTTATACTGTAGGTCGTTGACCTGAGACCCAACATACAGTTGATCTCTAGTTTATCTGAACAGAAGGCAGGAGCGATGATCAAAACATAAGCAGTAGAGCTGGTGAGTTTCCAGCTAAGAGGTTGACGACTTTATCTCTCCAGCCAGGCTTATGATATCACTGTATCCATGCTAAGCCTCGGGTTAAAGAGACAAACTGTCTAATCACCACAACTTTCAGGCGGCTAGAAGGGTGTAAATTATGTCTTATCCATAACTACCTAACTCTCTTGCCAAGATTTGTCATAAGGTGACAGTGACGGGGACGGTGTTGTCTGAAAACAATAGACTTGTTTTTTCATAGTATATCTCATTGAGGGTCAAAATCCAAATGGGTGTGTCTGGTTAACAAACTACATTCCACTTATTTCTGTGGAAACTCTACTTTCATTACAGATTTTGTGGTATAGTGTACATGTTGGTACAAAGGTATTCACTGTGACTGATGTTGTGTTTGAACTGTCATGTGGGAGTATTTAAATGATTAACATGGCGGTAGAGCAGGCTTTTATCTTCTTCTTCTTCTTGAGGGGACAACAGAGAAGTTATTGAGGACTAAACTCAAGGAGCATATAAATCACCTACTTTGTTTATCAGCTTGTGTTCCACCATTACTGTTGTTCTACACCGCTGAGTTATTACACCTTTACCTGTGTTTTATAACACACAGTGGTGGAAATAGTATCCAATTGTTATACTTGAGTAAAAGTAAAGATTTCTCAATAGAAAATTACTAAAGTTAAAGTGAGTCACCCAGTAAAATACTACTTGAGTAAAAGTCTAAAACTTGAGTAAAAGTCTAAAAGTATTTGGTTTTATATATAAATATACTTAATTATCAAAAGTAAAAGTAAAAGTATAAATCATTTTAAATTCCTTATGTTAAGCAAACCAGAAGGCATCATTTTCTTGTTTTACAATTTACGGCTAGCCCAGAGGCACACTCCAGCACTCAGATATAATTTACAAACAATACATTTGTGTTTACAAACAATACATTTGTGTTTAGATCAGAAGCAGTAGGGATGACCAGGGATGTTCTCTTGTGAATTGGACCATTTTCCTGACCTGCTAGGTATTCAAAATATAACGAGTACTTTTGGGTGTAGGGAAAATGTATGGAGTAAAAAGTACATAATTTTCTTTAGAAATGTATTGAAATAAAAGTCAAAGTCCAAAATATAATTAGTAAAGTAAAGTAAAGTACAGATACCCCCAAAAACTACTTAAGTAGTTCTTAAAGTATTTGTACTTAAGTAGTTTACACCACTGATAACACATTTACCTCTGCATTATAACACATTTACCTCTGAGTTATAACACATTTACCTCTGCGTTATAATACCTTGACCTCTGAGTTATAACACAGCACTGTGTTATAGCACCTTCACCTCTGTGTTTTATCCCCTTGACCTCGGCGTTATGCATGAATCTATAGTAATAGAATAACCACAAACAACAAACGCATAGAAGTAGAAGAGATTAATGCTGATGAATAATGAAATTAACATTCATAGATTTATAGATAGGAGATTCCCAAGCGTATGTGCCCTGTGTTTACAATTCATTTTTGCAGAGTATTTTTGAGTAATGACTTTTGAGAAAAATGTGAGAAAGTTATTCATGTTTCAACGTTACAATTGCAATGAGCATGGTAATGTGTGCGTTTGTGTGTGTGTGCATGTGTGTCTGTACTTACTTACCACACTCAACAGAGGAACTTAATTGGTTTGTTTTTCAGCCCAAGAAGGAGTATGCATTAAAATGTATTAAATCTGGGGGATGGCTCTCTCAGCGTTCATGTAAAGCAGACAATGATGAGGCTACAATAGAAATGTCCACGTTTATAGTTATTGGTTCAGAATGCGTTGCCTGTATTGTGTGCTTTCTTTGTAATGCTAATGATGCATTTTGGATTGGCTAGGGTGGGGTGGGATTGGCTACTTCAGACTCATTTTGCCCTCCAATCCCCCCCACACATAACCCCACCCCCACCCGTCCCCCCAAACCCAGATTTACTTTTTCCATTGAAATCAAATTACAATCAAAGTCTTACATTCTTATACACACTTTATCAAAATGATAGCAGTACACAAGATAACTYTCTGAGGAAATGTTTGTTGGAACTTTTGTCTCCTGCTCTTCTCCTTTAAAGAAAGGTATGATACTAAGGCATCTTTCATGAGGATAATCTGACATCAAGTCTCGTCATGTTATGCTCCAGTCTAAACCATAAAAGTTCAGGTAGGACCAGGAACCAGAAAAACGTTGTTTATGGTTTTGACGAGAAAGGATACAGCTTTTGTCAGATTTTACTTTTTGTAGCAGTTTAAGAGAACTTACTCAGCAGGTTAGGATAATTAACATAGCAGGTTAGGATAATTAACCTAGCGGGTTAGGATAATTAACCTAGCAGGTTAGGATAATTAACATAGCAGGTTAGGATAATTAACCTAGCGGGTTAGGATAATTAACATCGCAGGTGTCACGTTCTGACCTTAGTTCCTTTTTTATGTCTTTATTTTAGTTTGGTCAGGGCGTGAGTTGGGGTGGGCATTCTATGTTGTTTTTCTATGTTTTTCTATGTTTTGTTCTGTATGTGTCACTGTATGTGTCTTGACGTGGAAGAGAGGACCAAAACGCAGCGTGTGGAAAATACATCTTCTTTTAATGAAGGGAAAAAACAAACACTTACAAAATGAACAAAACAAACGATCGTGAAGCTAAACCGAACTAAGTGCACACATGCAACATAGAACATAGACAATTACCCACATTAACCTAGTGCCTATGGCTGTCTTAAATATGGCTCCCAATCAGAGACAATTAATGACATCTGTCTCTGATTGAGAACCATTCAGGCAACCATAGACACAGCTAGACACCTACACTAAACACAAACCCATCTACTCTACTTAACCCCCTAAACCATACAACCACCCTAGACAATACAAAAAACACATACATTCCCCATGTCACACCCTGACCTAACTAAAATAATAAAGGAAACAAAGAATACTAAGGCCAGGGCGTGACAGTATGTTATATTTCTATGKKTTTGGCCTAGTATGGTTCTCAATCAGAGGCAGGGTGATCATCGTGGTCTCGATTGAGAATCAATACTTAGGTAGCCTGTTTCCCACTATGGGTTGTGGGTAGTTATTTTCCGTTTCAGTGTTTGCACCATACTGGACTGTGTCGTTTCATTTATTCTCTTGTTCTTTTGAATTTGTATTCATCTCGCATTAAGTTATATTATGGATACGTACCACGCCATTTTGGTCCTCCTCTCCTCCACAACCACGAAACCGTTACAGAACTACCCACCAACAAAGGACAAGCAGCGTGGGAACACGGACTCCTGGACATGGAGGAATATATTTGGATGGCAAACGACCCTGGGCACAGCCGGGGGCAGTAATCGCCGTCCGGAAAGGGAGCTGAGGCAGCTAGAGCGGAGCGGCGCCACTCCGAGAATTGGCGTCGAGTAACGGCACGAGAGGCAGCCCCAGAATTCTTTGGGGGAGGCACACGGGTGGATTGGGACTCAGTAGGTAAACCTTGAGTCAACTCCCTGCTTACCGTGGGGAGAGAGTGACTGGGCAGGCACCGTGTTATGCGGTGAACGCGCACGGTGTCCCCAGTGCGCACGCATAGCCCGCGTGCGCTACATCGCAGCTCCTCGAATCGCCCCGGCTAGATGGGCATCGACCAGAGGAATGATGCCGGCTCGCGCATCTGTCTCCAGTGCTCTTCTCGCCCGGGTAACTGCACCAGCCTACGCACGGTGTCTCCAGTTTGCCAGCAACGCCCAGTCGCGGCCTGTTCCAACTACCCACTTCCGCTACAGGGGGATCCAGCCAGGACGCAGTGTCTAGCTCTGAGCTCGAGACCACCAGTACCCCTCCACGCCGTCCAGTGCATCCGTGCCTCGGCCAAGGACAAGGCTCCTGCATGTCTCCCCAGCCTGGTGAGTTCTGTGCCTGTGCTAAGCACTAACCCTCCTGCATGTCTCCCCAGCCTGGTGAGTCCTGTGCCTTCTCCCAGAGCCAGCCTCCAGGATCTCATGGCACAAGCCTCCAGTGATAATCCATGGCAAGAAGCCCCAGTGATGACTCCATGGCACGAAGCCTCCAGTGATAATCCATGGCAAGAAGCCTCCAGTCAAATCCATGGCACGAAGCCTCCATGATGATCCATGCCGACGCAAGCCTCCAGTGATGATCCATGCACGAAGCCTCCAGTGATGATCCATGGCAAGAACCTCACTGAATCCATGGCACGAAGCCTCCAGTGATGATCCATGGCACGAAGCCTCCAGTATGATCCATGCACGAAGCCTCCAGTGATATCCATGGCACGAAGCCTCCAGTGATGATCCATGCACGAAGCCTCCTGTGACGCATCCATGCACGAAGCCTCCAGTCAGGATCCATGCACGAAGCCTCCGGTGATGGATCCATGGCATGAGGCCTCCAACGAAGGACGTCAGTCCGGAGCCTCCAGCGACGCCTTCTAGTCCGGAGCCTCCAGCGACGCCCTCTAGTCTGGAGCCTCCAGAGTCTCCCTCTAGTCCGGAGCAGCCAGAGTCTTCCCTCTAGTCCGGAGCAGCCAGAGTCTCCCTCTAGTCCGCAGCAGCCAGAGTCTGCCTCTAGTGCAGCAGCCAGATCTCCTCTAGTCCGGAGCACCGAGTCGTCCGTCAGTCAGGAGCTGCCTGAGCCGTCCGTCAGTCAGGAGCTGCCCTGACCGGTCCGTCATGTCAGAGCTGCCCCTGCAGCCGTTCCTCAGCAGAGCTGCCCTGAGCCGTCCGTCAGTCAGGAGCTGCCTGAGACGTCCGTCAGTCAGGAGCTGCCTGAGCCGCCCGTCAGTCAGGAGCCGCCCGTCAGTCAGGAGCTGCCCGTCACTCCGGCGCTGCCGGAGTCGCCCGCCTGTCCGGCATTGCCGGAGTCTCCTGTCTATCCGGGGCCCGCTGAAAGGGTCCCCAGTCCGAGGTCAGCGGCGAGGGTCGCTGCTCCAAAGGCGCCAAATAAGTGGGCCAAGACTATGGTGGAGTGGGGTCCACGTCCCGCACCAGAGCTGCCACCGCGGTGAAATGCCCACCTAGACCCTCCCCTATAGGTTCAGGTTTTGCGGCCGGAGTCCGCACCTTTGGGAGGGGGTACTGTCACGTTCTGACCTTAGTTCCTTTTTTATGTCTTTATTTTAGTTGGTCAGGGCGTGAGTTGGGGTGGGCATTCTATGTTGTTTTTCTATGTTTTGTTCTGTTGTTATATTTCTATGTGTTTGGCCTAGTATGGTTCTCAATCAGAGGCAGGTGTCAGTCGTTGTCTCTGATTGGGAGCCATATTTAGGTAGCCTGTTTTCTATTGTGTTTTGTGGGTGGTTGTTTCCTGTGTTAGTGTTTGCACCATACGGGACTGTTTCGGTTGTTTGTTTGTACTTTTGTTATTTTGTTCAGTGTTCTGTGGATTTATTTTATATTCTCATTATGGACACTTACCACGCTGCACATCGGTCCGATCCTTGCTACTCCTCCCCAGATGAAATCTGTTACACCATGACCCACAGCTATAGGCTACTTTGTGACACTTTAATAGATTTAGAAGAAGAAAAAAAGTTTATCAAAGTTATTGTGGTTATATAAGCTACCAGATACTAAATCTATTGTCAMTGATTGTCACAAAAGCCCATGGATTTATTCTAAAGAACATGTAATAAACAGAATATCCATTGACATGCATAACAAACAAAAAAGTTCTTGTTGATTTAGTTTTTTATTATTCAATTATATATCATATTATCACAACTGAAAGAGGCTGAACAGAAATCTCATAACAGTTTTGGATAAATCACTTTTCATCCCACTTTTGAAAGACACATAACACATTTATGTTCATCGATATTATTTTATGTGCCATAAATGATAATAATATACATATTTTAATTAGATCATTTACATACTGGTATTTATTATTTTTTCCAAAATTACTATCACCTAGGCCAGGGATGGGCAACTTTGATGGGGGTGGGGGCCACAAAACTCATCATGGGGGGCATCTCACATGAAGATGAAGCATTGAAAACATTGAAAATGACCACCCTCGAAGGGGTGCCTTGCGAGAATCCATACAGTCATTGGGAGAATCACCCCCTGACACAACCCAAGTCACTAGTCCTTGAACCGAACCTGACCTTATGGGCCAAAGGCGTGCTTGTCACCCTGCTTCCCCGCTGGTGTATTGTCAATGGAATAGTTTCAATGGCCCGGATAGATCGAATGTTCCATCAAATAAACGTTTCTTGCCGCCCAGATTTCCCCCCTGTGGTGCTGCTGGTTTTGACACTGAGGCAAACCCTAGAGAGAACTATGAATGATAAAGAACTAAGGAGGGCAACATAACGAAAAAGGAGGCGGTTAGTCTTTGTAGTCGGGAGGAATGCGGAAATGTTCCTGCTCTGTGTCAAACTTATCTGAAGGGGGTCAAGGCACATTCAGCCAGCGTGGGAAAGCGAAGAAGAGACGGAGCTCACAGGCAAGCGTTGCATATCCCGGGATAAATGGGGAAAAGAGAGTTACAACGAGGAAAAACTGAGAAAAGCGTGGCTTGGAGAACATATCACGCTTTTGTCCTATGACCCCCCCAAAAGTTGCAGTAGGCACTGTGTTTTTCTGTAAGGAATACCCCCCTCCCCCCGGTATTATAGTTTCTTTGCTTGAGCTGCAGTTGCAGAGGTGGGTAGCCTACTGCTGAGGGATGGGGGTTACAGAAGCGTGCACCATCCGACTACCTGTGTGGCCCGGCGTGACAGTGAGGGATCTGTGATGTGTCTTAGTGTGAACATTTATCCAAAGGAGGCATGTTTCATAAATTCATGGACACGACCAATTGCGACTTTCACTGATAACCTAAAATAAGGTAGGCTGAAATATTCATATTTTACTTTTTGTGTAGAAAAATGTATTTTGCATGCATGTCCTTATTGTGATATTTTAAAAGCATGAGTTGCCAATTACGATGCTGCAATGTTTTAATTGTTGTACGCTATTTTAAATGTTTATATATATTTCTTTTTATAAGTTGCCGTGCACAAAACGCATAGCGAACAAGTTGCATTATTAAACCACAACACTATTAATGACATGGAAAATGAGAGATGTGGTTAAATGGACTATAGGAAGTTCAGACAATACAATCAGTAGACAACCACGTGCTCGCAAAAGTTTGTCGCCTATAATAAACCATAAGACTGGACACATTTGGGAAAAGATATCGGAGGCTGGAAAAAATATTTGTATAATAATATATAATAATTATAACTGAGTTTGCAGAGTTTATATTGTATTATTTCAAGTTGGTTTGGTTGTTTTTCTGACTCATTCGTCTACATATCTGTGATTACGCGTGAACATAAAGATGACCTTATTGTTGTAATATGTACTGCATTCTGCACTTAGAGAACTTATGTACAATTGTTTTAAAAACATATTATTTTAGAGATGCCAGATGTTGTGTGATGTGAGGTAACTAGGAGGACAAGAGATTCATACGCGTAATGAAGTGGGAGTGGATCAAGTAGAACGCATCGGGGTTCTAGTGTTGATAGTCGGAATAAAACTAAACTTGATGACACAATGTTGTGGACCTCCGTTTGACCAAAAACAGACAGACATATACGATGTTACCTCTGCTACCTCTCTCTTCCTTTAATTTAGGCATTGCACGCGCCAACAACTATTTTCTGTGAGGATGGCTTTGTAATAACCCTGGCTCGTTACGTTCGTTGGGATTCCCCGCAATATTCTCAACAAGAAAAAGAAAAAAGACGCAAAAATGGACAAAGAAAGTGTATCACAACAGTACGAGCCCGTCGCCGAGATTGGGGAAGGTGCGTATGGAAAGGTGTACAAGGCACGAGATTTGAAGAACGAGGGACGCTTTGTAGCCCTAAAACGAGTTCGGGTACAGACGGAGGAGGAAGGGATGCCCCTCTCCACCATCCGTGAGGTGGCGGTACTGAGGCAACTGGAGGCATTCGAACACCCCAACGTAGTCAGGTAAGAAGAGATGGAGAGGGGGGTGCATCTAACAAGCTCCCAGATGTTGCATTAACTTTTCAACCATATGCTATTATAACCCCTGATATGTATCTCTTTAAACAACCTGCTCTCAGAGCATTCAGTAGGATCTGTACGTAATTCCGAGACACTCCATTTAGTATGATATGTTACGTTTGATATGGTTGGATGGATTGGTGGCCAGATAATGCCAACGTCTACTAAACTATATGGAATAGTTTTAAGCCAGGGGAGGGGGTGGGGTGGGATGCAGGTGGGTTCTACTAAACTACATGGAATAGTTTTAAGAAGGTCATACCAAGGATCATTAACTATTTGATAAAGAATTTTAAGACCCCTTGAAGTATTAAAAAAAAAACGATGAAAAAAATATTTTTGGCCTTACTACTATTAGCCCATACAAACGCATTGAATAACAAATTCACTACATGGAACGATAGCTAGTCCCTCAAAAAAATCTGTAGGAAGTTTCTTCTGAAATGTCTGTCCTATAGCTGAGCAATATAAGAAAGATCAGGAAAGTTAGTCTTTTTTATTTGTACATTTTTGTAAACCCATATTTTTGGCACTAAACAGTCTATATACTGGAAATACACTATATATATATATATAACACGTATGTGGATACCCCTTCAAATTAGTGGATTATTAGTGGACTATTTCAGCCACACCCATTGCTGACAGGTGTATAAATAACGTTTGCTATTTTTTTTTAAACATGTATTTAGCCCCTTATTTTTGGTACTAAACAGTCTCCATATATACTTTACTTCTGTTACCGGGGGACAAGTCTTGTGAAGCCCGTTGTTGTCCTAGAGCAAAACTGGCATGTACGTGTTCGTGAGAGTCTCATATTTCTGCAGAGGGGCCATATTAATGTGTATCCCAAACTGTTCGGACGCTACAGACAGAAGTTGGCAGATTGGCTGTACCGACTTCAGATGAGTCCCAAGACACTTGTGGGGGTCGTAGAGCAAACAGAGAACACCATCGTGTTCGTGATCTTTCCATAGAGGGATCATAATAGTTTGTAGGCCAAACCGTTCAGACGCTACAGACAATTTTGTCGGAAGACCGATTTTCGGGATGCCTCATGGTCTAGCTCTGTCACCTTCCACTGCAGATGAGGAAGTGCGACATCGGCGGATGCGGTAGATTGATACGTGTAACAGTATAACTTTAGTACGTCCCCTCGCCCGACCTCGGGCACGAACCAGGGACCTTCTGCACACATCAACAACAGTCACCCACGAAGCGTCGTTACCCATCGCTCCACAAAAGCCGCGGCCCTTGCAGAGCAAGGGGAACCACTACTTCTAGGTTTCAGAGCAAGTGACGTAACCGACTGAAAGGCTGCTAGCTCGCACCACCGCTAACTAGCTAGCCATTTCACATCCGTTACACTCACCCCCCTTTCCGCAGCAACCAGTGATCCGGGTCACGGCACCAATGTGACAGTATAACTTTAGTACGTCCCCTCGCCCCGACCTCGGGTGCAAACCAGGGACCCTCTGCACACATCAACAACAGTCACCCACGAAGCGTCGTTACCCATCGCTCCACAAAAGCTGCGGCCCTAGCAGAGAAAGGGGAACCACTACTTCTAGGTTTCAGAGCAAGTGACGTAACCGACTGAAAGGCTGCTAGCTCGCCATTTCACATCCGTTACATACGCATCCCAATGCAAAACAGATATTTCTGGCTTAACCTGACAGATTTGTATGGGGATTTTTGTATTATGCTAATTTGATTTATGCGGGGTGCGGACATCGACTCTTGGGGTTAACCTAACTCCTAAACTTAACCTTAACCCTAACCCTAGACTAGCTAACGTTAGCGAGCTAGCTAATGTAAGCCACCTAGCCATAGGGCAGCAGGTAGCCTCGTGGTTAGAGTGTTGGGTCAGTTATCGAAAGGTTGCTGGCTCAAATCCCTGAGCTGACAAGGTAAAAATCTGTCATTCTGCACCTGAACAAGGCAGTTAAACCACTGTTCCCCGGGTGCCGTGGATGTCGATTATGGCAGCCCCCCGCACCTCTCTGATTCAGAGGGGTTGGGTTAAATGCGGAAGACACATTTCAGTTAAATGTGTTCAGTTGTACAACTGACTAGGTATCCCCCTTTCCCTAGCCACCTAGCTAGAGTTTGTAACATATCATACATTTTGCAAATTCGTAACCTATTGTACATTTAGCAAATTAGTAACATATTGTACATTTTGCAAATTCGTAACATATAATACAAATTGTAATTCCTAACATACAGTATCAGACGAAATAGGTGATGGACATCCACAAATGAATACATACCATACGAAACATAATATATCATACTAAATGGAGTCTTTCAGCTTTACATCGAGAATAATAAAAAATGCTCTGAGACCACGTTGCAACCAACAAATTACTGCATAATGCCCTGCCGCGTTTTATGGAGTTTCCTTATTGACCTTTGGAAAAGTTGTTGTTTTGTGATGTACAACTATAAACCCCATTTTGATCCTGGTGATACTATAGTGCAATACAGTAGACTGTACATTATGTTTAATACAGATTGGTGTGTCTGGAAGGTTTCTTTGTGTGCAGCACCTGTGATAGACATTATTGGATGATATCTGTTCACCAGATTAATCAACCTAAATAAGTCATGGGTAAAGTCATCCCCATCGCTGGTTAGAGTGGAATTTCACAGAAAAGTCAATGAACTGCTGTTGGGAATGATAAGAAAGAACCATTTTGTGCATCGAGTCACACTAAGAGATACTGTATTGGGCTGATTTTGCCCCCATTCCAGTAGTCTACATATAAGATGTGTTGTTTTTAGTCCTCTGCCACAAGACAACATACAGGGGTTGTTGTGCTCTGCAGCTGTATACTCCCATGGTCCAATTTGGAGGTCAGTTCAGTTCGGCACAGAAACCACGTCATTTACCGGCCCAGCTCAAGGTCTAACCTTGCCATTTAGTTTATAATGAGAGATTGAGTGCTTTTGTATTACACTTTTTAATAATACTGTACAAATGTTATTCTAAGCCCTGCTGGTCACACTACAGCCTCTATTATTCTCTTCATCTGAATAAATGAATATATTCTTCATAGAGATTCCACGTATCGAAGGTTCGACAGATTTAAATGATGACACAAAATGTGTCCTTACTCCCTATACTTTGTGGTATGCTAATTTCTCAAATTCTGTCAAATTCTGGTTCCTATATGTTAGCCCAAGCTCAAA
Organism: Salvelinus sp. IW2-2015; assembly: GCF_002910315.2. Lineage (NCBI taxonomy): Eukaryota > Metazoa > Chordata > Actinopteri > Salmoniformes > Salmonidae > Salvelinus > Salvelinus sp. IW2-2015. The sequence continues at coordinate 26,840,287 of NC_036870.1, forward strand.
TCCACACCAAAGGGTGTCTGGTCTGGTCTCTCTGTAAAGCTAAACAGTGCGGGAGAGAGCGAGCAGGGTGCATTCTGGACCTACTGTGTAACTACAGGCCTGCCAACCCCTGGATGTTTAAGAATGACGCCCATTAGTCATACCATATGTTCAGTGTCTGGCGAGAGGCTGCATTGTAGTGGAACAATCACGGTTCTGAGGGGCGTTTAACCCCAACTTTCCAACAGGGTGGCTCGCTCGTTCTGTGACATCATGGGCGTATGGCAATAATACCTTGAATCCTCAATGCAGGATTTACAAGCCTTTGTTAACAGGGGGTGTGGCACAGTGCATATTCCCTTTAGGCTACAAGTGAAAAAGAAAAGGACTACCAGGTGGAGCAGCTTTCCCATGCTTTACTTCAAGACAATTCACTGAGATTACACAGACATCAACTGCAATTTTACTGTTATTACTACAGACCCATTGATTCTTTCGAAATATTTGAAGCTATTGAAATACAGATTTTACTGTAAATATGACATATTTTTTATTAAATCTAAGAATTACTGCATAAAGATGTGTGGGATACGGACCTTATTGGCCCCATAGTGTCATTGAAACAATGATAGAGCGATGTCAGTAAGTGGGATAAATTCCATCCACGTTCTTGTCACCCACACTGATTGGTTGCCATGGTGAGAGACGCTGCTCAACCACATCTAGTGGTCGGTCATGGGCAGTCCAGACTGCTTCAGTTGCCATGACGCATCACGCGTTGCCCTGGTGCTCCTGAAGGAATCTTTGTCGTCGTCCTCGGATCTTTGAGGTTGACACTGGACGTCTTCTCTAGGCTTTCACCAACGCTTCCCCATGGCACAACTGCCCAAATAATCTGTATGTTTGGGCTCGGTTTGTCGCCTAGTAAAAATACACCCACAATGTTGATATATTGTGTTGGATGCTCAGGAGTCGCCAAGGGTTTCCCTCTTAAAATAGATATAATGTAGCTACAACATTATTATTGGCGTTATCAGGATGGAGGCTAAAGGATAGGGTTAGTGGGCAGGAGGCTAACGGATAGGGTTAGTGGGCAGGAGGCTAAAGGATAGGGTTAGTGGGCAGGAGGCTAAAGGATAGGGTTAGTGAGCAGGAGGCTAAAGGATAGGGTTAGTGGGCAGGACGCTAAAGGATAGGGTTAGTGGGCAGGAGGCTAAAGGATAGGGTTAGTGAGGTGCAGGAGGCGAAGGATAGGGTTAGTGGGCAGGAGGCTAAAGGATAGGGTTAGTGGGGCAGGAGGCTAAAGGATAGGGTTATTGAGCAGGAGGCTAAAGGATAGGGTTAGTGAGCAGGAGGCGAAAGGATAGGGTTAGTGGGCAGGAGGCTAAAGGATAGGGTTAGTGGGCAGGAGGCTAAAGGATAGGGTTAGTGGGCAGGAGGCTTAACATGCCTAAAGGAGATGGGTCGGAACTACACAACATGACCAAGAGTATGTGGACACCTGCTCGTCGAACATCTCATTCCAAAATCATTGGCATTAATATGGATTGGTCTCCTCTTTGCTGCTGTAACAGCATCCGCTCTTCTGGGAAGGCATTCCACGACCGATGTTTGGAATACATTGCTGCGGGGACTTGCTTCCATTCAGCCTCAAGAGCATTAGTGAGGTCGGGCACTGATGTTGGGCGATTAGGCCTGGCTCGCAGTCGGTGTTCCAATTCATCCCAAAGATGTTCGATGGGTTTGAGGTCAGGGCTCTGTGTGGGCCAGTCAAGCTCTTCCACACCGATATCGACAAACCATTTTTATATGGATCTCGCTTTGTGCATGGGGGCATTGTCATGCTGAAGCAGGAAAGGGCCTTCCCCAAACTGTTGCCACAAAGTTGGAAGCACAGAATCGTCTGGAATGTCATTGTATGCTGTAGAGTTAAGATTTCCCTTCACTGGAACTAAGCGGCTTGAACCATGAAAAACAGCCCTACACCATTATTCCTCCTCCACCAAACTTTACTGTTGGCACTATATATTGGGGCAGGTAGCGTTCTCCTGGCATCCGCCAAACCCAGATTAGTCCATCGGACTGTCAGATGGTGAAGCGTGATTCATCACTCCAGAGAATGCGTTTCCACTGCTCCAGAGTCCAATGGCGGCGAGTTTTACACCACACCAGCCGACGCTTGGCATTGCGCACATGGTGATCGTAGGCTTGTGTGCGGCTGCTCGGCCATGGAAACCCATTTCATGAAGTTCCCAACGAACAGTTATTGTGCTGACGTTGTTTCCAGAGGAAGTCTGGAACTCAGTAGTGAGTTTTGCAACCGAGGACAGAACTTCTACTTTGCGGCTGAGCCGTTGTTGCTCCTAGACGTTTCCACTTCACAATAACAGCACTTACAGGTGACCTGAGGCAGCTCTAGCAGGGCAGACGTTTGACAAACTGACTTTGGAAAGGTGGCATCCTATGACGGTGCCCCGTTGAAAGTCACTGAGCTCTTCAGTAAGGTCATTCTACTGCCAATGTTTGTCTATGGAGATTGCATGGCGGTGTGCTCTATTTTTATACACCTGTTTGCAACAGGTTTGGCTGAAATAGCAGAATCCACTAATTTGAAGGGGTGTCCACATACGTTTGTACATATAGTTCATGCTCTCTTGATGTGTAACCTTGTCTGAGACCTGAAGAGTTGCGTTTGCTCCCAGATATATTGCTTAGGCTTTAGCTCAGTGGACTAAGGGGTCTTGTGACATGCAGGAGCCCTGGATTCAAGTTTAAAGTTTTAATGTCACGTGCACAAGTACAGTAAAATGCCTTTCTTGCAAACTCAAAACCCAACAATGCAGTAATCAATATCCGCCTGGTCGGTTACAGTTGCATGTTTTTAATAACGAGAATGGCAAATCAATCACTCTGTCAAGGTGTTCAACTCTCAACTGATCCTATTGTGGTTACTGTACTGTGAAGTCCGCTATTGCACACATACTGGAATAAGGGCTAGGAGATCATGTTGCCAAAATGTCCATCAGTCACGAGTAAGGAATTTCAGATCGGTTCCTTCCGTTTAGCTAACAAGGCCCAGTATGTGAAAGCATTGCTTGCATTCTTTCAAAACTGTCAGGAAAACTAGTCTGGGCCTGGTTTCCCAAAAGCATCGTAAGGCTAAGTTCATCTTAGAACCATAGGATCCTATGCTTTGGATGCTTTTGGGAAACCGGACCCTGGACAGTTAACTGACACTATAAACTAATTTCCCCCCCTAACTGAAGCTAGATTGATTAAATAGATTAGATCTCTCTCAGGTATTGAATTATGCTAGGGATCCTATGAAGTGTCTATCTATGTTTCAGAAGCCAGTTTAGACTGGAAAATATGTTTTGTCATAGATGGTGGTTATAAATGAAAATACTTTGTTATTCCTCTTAAATTAAAGACGGATGACTTTATAACTTCTATTTACTTGTGAACTACTTTATGGACTATTTGCGATCCTTTTACAAACCCTTTATAGATCATTTTATATAAGTGTTACCATGATATCTGACTGACATTAACAATGCTAAGCAGCAGTATTCACTCTGCCTCTCTCTCTGCAGACTGTTCGATGTGTGTACTGTGTCTCGGACCGACCGCGAGACCAAGCTGACCCTGGTCTTTGAGCACATTGACCAGGACCTGACCACGTACCTGGAGAAAGCCCCTGATCCTGGGGTGCCACCTGAAACTATCAAAGTGAGTCTGTCTAGGGGCAACTTCTTAGTAAGTTCACACTAAATTGAAAATGCCCTACTGTATTCGTAAGGTCTATGAATATGTGGACCTTGTTTTTGCAAAGTATCCTGGGAATATTTCTTCCTGGCCCAGACAGGAACCGAGGATGGAACTCCCAAACATCAGACAGCATTCAGGCTTTTTGAAGGGTAGCACATGTGGCATATTGGGTCCTAATTAGAGGGCCTCGGCTTTTCTATTTTCATTCTGGTCCCTCACTTCACTCTGTATCTAAAGGAGGAGACGCTGTGTGTGTTTGTGTGTTTTATTTGTGTGTGTGTGTGCGTCTGTGAGTGTGTGTAATCATATGGATTGACAGAACTAGGTGACACTGACAGAAGGCATTTCTTTATGTGTAGTGTCTCATCGTGTGTCAAACCTCCTTTTCCTGTAGGCCAAAGGAATGCCCTCAGGGCCAAACACACTAACAAACCATACGTCATTCTGACTATCAGACTAATCCGGAAGTAATCCAGTTATTTGCTAGGGTGCATCTGAAATGTCACCCTATTCCATATATAGTGCACTACTTTTGACCAGGGCCTATGCACTATGTAGGGAATAGGGTGCCATTTGAAACACAGACCCAGTATCCGCAAAAGGTAGGAAGCGGAAGTGTTGGCAACCTCTTTCCCTCTCGACAGTTAGTCTCTCTTTCTATTTATTAACCTCTTTCCCTCTCGACAGTTAGTCTCTCTCTATTTATTAACCTCTTTCCCTCTCGACAGTTAGTCTCTCTCTATTTATTAATTAACCTAACTTAGCCAAATACATTTAAACTCAATTTTTCACAATTCCTGACATTTAATCCTAGTAAAAATTCCCTGTATTAGGTCAGTTAGGATCACCACTTTATTTTAAGAATGTGAAATGTCAGAATAATAGTAGAGAGAATGGTTTATTTCAGCTTTTATTTCTTTCATCACATTCCCAGTGGGTCAGAAGTTTACATACACTCAATTAGTATTTGGTAGCATTGCCTTTAAATTGTTTAACTTGGGTCAAACGTTTCGGGTAGCCTTCCACAAGCTTACCACAATAAGTTGGGTGAATTTTGGCCCATTCCTCCTGACAGAGCTGGTGTAACGGAGTCAGGTTTGTAGGCCTCCTTGCTCGCACGCGCTTTTTCAGTTCTGCCCACAAATGTTCTATAGGATTGAGGTCAGGGCTTTGTGATGGCCACTCCAATACCTGGACTTTGTTGTCCTTAAGCCATTTTGCCACAACTTTGGAAGTATGCTTGGGGTCATTGTCCATTTGGAAGACCCATAATCTGTCTGAAAACAATTGTTGGAAAAATTGCTTGTGTCATGCACAAAGTAGATGTCCTAACCGACTTGCCAAAACTGTAGTTTGTTAACAAGAAATTTGTGGAGTGGTTGAAAAACGAGTTTTAATGACTCCAACCTAAGTGTATGTAAACTTCCGATTTCAACTGTACATACTACCTCAACTAACCAGTGCCCCCGCACATTGACTCTGTACCGGCACCCCCCTGTATATATTGTTATTTTTTACTGCTGCTCTTTAATTATTTGTTACTTTTATCTCTTATTCTTATCCATATTTTTTGAAACGGCATTGTCGGTTAGGGGCTCATAAGTAAGCATTTCACTGTAAGGTCTACACCTGTTGTATTCGGTGCATGTGACTAATCAAGTTTGATTTGATTTGAAAGCAAGCATGGAAGACCACTTGTTGAGCGGGAGAGAGATCCCATTCATTTTCAACATCCAAACAGCAGCTGGAGCGATGAGGGACAATGGAAAACGATCAAGTACAAGATGACAGTGGCACCGTCCCTTTTATTTCCATGACAGTGGACACTGCACAGTAACACTCCTCCAGACCAGAGGACACCAGATTGCAGACCCCCACCCCCCACTGCCCCCTTTCAGACCTACAGTCAGAACCACCGTATGGTAATTGATCAAAGAGGCTCCGGGAATCAAATGAGCTGGAAGGACATCAAGCAGCCGGTCTCTGTCCCGCAGCCTCCCCCAGCCTTGGGGAGTGCGGCTGGGCTAACACTGGGCTTCGTGCCCCTCTACCCCCTCCTCCACCCCCAGATCCTCCATCCTTCCCCGTCTCCAGGCCTGGCCCTATAAAAGTCTGGTTAATGAAGCATTACACTAACTGGCAGATGTCCTGTATTGTGACACGGTTACAAAAAACATTATGACTGCGTCTTGCTTATTAGCATGACAACAGGGACTGCACTAGGGGATGCCATGTTTTGACTGCTTTTTCTCTTGGCTACTTTTTTATTTTTATTCTTGGGTATCGCTTGCCTTGTGTTTCCTAGCTAGCTATCTTTGGTCGAGGTGCTGTCATAGACAGTTAGGGTGTTGGGCAACTCGTTGCTCTGTCACCTCCTGTCACATTGGTTTGCAACAGGTCAGGTGTTTTCTCATACCATCTGCAGACTGGAGACTAGATATTAATGTCAGTCTGATAGTTTGACATTATCCCCAGCCCTACAAACTATTCATTTTTATGAACAACTAAAATCTATTTACTCTTGACAAGCAACAGCTTGTCATTCATCATTCATCTTCACCTGCATCATCTACTACTGAATGACTGTTATATGAATGAACTGAAGCAGGGAGGGGAGATGGAGCGCCATGGGGGCCTTGTTGTTGTTTGTATGATTGTCCTCAAGTCACACTTCTGAGATAATTGGGGTTTTGTAGGAAATGCTGTTGAAAGGAAACATGTCGCAAATGGCCATTTAAAGCAAACAGAGAGGAGCTCATGGGGGTGATGCCATTGTATCAACTCCTTAAATAACTGCCTCTGCCGCTGTCTGTTGGCCTCCTAGGTTACGGGTGGACGGAGATGCAAAAAAAGAAGGCCTGTTTACGCTCTCTGGCTGACCTGCGCAAGGGACCCTCACACACACTGCTTACGCATACACACACACACACACACCGCACGCACACAAACACACCGCACGCGCACACACACAGACACACACACACACATTCCCTCTGCCCTGTCTCTTCTCTATTCCGTGCAGAGGCTCCTGTCCCCTCCTCTTAGCCCTGGTCAGCCCCGCCCGTTTGAAAATGTTTTCTGCTTGAGTGTGCAGACCATTGTTTCACCTCTTTTAATCACTCACCAGCTGCTAGTGTCAGAGAATGGAGCCCCTCCGCAGGCCCAGGTCCATGTCACTTGTGAGGTCTTGGCGACGGGTTTCGGGGGGGGGGCACCGCTGCCTGCTGCAACCCCAGCAGTAGGCCGATTCATGTCGAGACTGTGAGAGAGAGTCCCTCTTTCTCTCCCCCCTCTTTCTCTCTTTCTCTTTCCCTGTGTTTCTTTTTTAATCTTCCCCCATCTCTCTGTCTCTATCACTCAAACAGCCCCCACCTCCGCTATCACCATCAGTTCAGTCCTTATGTTGTTGTGCAAGTTCCACCAGAGAGTAGAAATGGCCGTTGAGCCCTTTCAGTTTAGCCCTCCTCTCAGACTCTTTCTTTCTCTCTCTTTTTACCTTTATTTCTCTCTCCCTGAACTGAGTGCTTGTGGGCATTAGGGCCACCGTGGGGCCGTTCCTGGCTGCAGCTGGGAAGAGTGGATCTCCAATGAACAATCCACCTCAGCTCCAGTCCAGCCAGATGCAGGAAGAGAGGGAGGGAGGCAGAGAGAGGCCCACCACCAACAGATCAAGGCAGTACCCAAATGGCACCCTATTCCCTATGTAGTGCACTACTTTTGGACCAGGGCCCAAAGATCAGAACTACACCCTCACAGCAACGTGTATTTCCTGCTCTGCTCTCCCTCCAAAATTGTGTCAGTTATCAACATCTGCCACACTTGGGCTTTAAAGGGATACGTTCTCTTTTCTTCCTAGTCGACAAGCTGCTGCACCGCATGCAGGGCCTCAGTGATTTCACTTCACTCTGTGGGGACTTCATTTAGGTTTTCAGTGTTCTGAGACCCGTTGGCTGATTTAGAAGAGAAATAAATGATGTTTCTTACTATCGTTACCTTACAGATTACAGTGATGTGCATGCTGTACACACATGATGATGAAGATAATGAACTGCATTAGTATTGGGGGAACCATCCAACACCAATGTGCAGCAACCAAAACACAGATTTTAAAAATGACCTTTTGTTTTAGTACTATTGAACCCTCAAGGATATCAGGTGTCTTTTTTCAGTGTCCATGTGTCTTGTATCCGTAAAATCATGACAAACTGTCAGTGTCCATGTGTGTTGTTGAACCTGTTAAGACTGTGTCTGTGTCCATGTGTCATGTTGTACCTTTTAAGACTGTGTCTGTGTCCATGTGTCATGTTGTACCTTTTAAGACTGTGTCTGTGTCCATGTGTCATGTTGTACCTGTTAAGACTGTAGCTGTTTTCGAATACCCATACTAACATACTGTATAATACATACTTAATGAGTATATACTACATACTATATACTATTAGTTAATTTTAGTATACTGTAAACGAACGGTATCCTTGTAGTTGAGTGTACTAGTGCTTCGATGTGTCTACCGGAATTTGATACTGTTGCTATGCAGCTTCTTGCTAGCTTGTTAGCATAGCTAAGAAATTACGAGCAAGACGTCTTACGACTTCTTTAACAATGTCCATTGAGAACGCACAACGACTATACCACTTAGCTAAGCTAAGAATTACGTGAAAAATCAAGTCAATAAACGTTGGATTGTTTAGTTAGATAGCATATAGTTAATATACTGGCAAGTTTGAAGTATTAGTAGCCAACTAACGTTAGGTAGCTAGCTAACATCTGGTGCATACAAGCAACTACTGTAATGAAATGCTATGCAGTTCGTAAGGCTAGCGAAGCTAACAAATTGTCAAATTACATTGCTCAACATTTTCTTAACATTTGTCATAATTAGTTAAAGCAATGAATTTGTATGCTCTCTCGTTGGACTTTGGCTGCATATTTTCCGCCATTTTCTTCAAATCTGAAAACGTTGTGAACCACGCCCATTTTCTGAAGAATTGCATTATGGGCACTAAATGCACGGAAATAATGTCCACTGCTAGAGTACTAGAGTATTTTGACGAATGTAGTACGACATGCGTAAACTTTTCGCCTACTACATATATTCATACTCTGACCAATAAGCATACTACATACTAAATGTATGCCACAAATAGTACGGTTAGTGCTGTTAGTGTGAGTACTCGAACACAGCTTGTGTCTGAGTGTCCATGTGTCATGTTATACCTGTTAATACTGTGTTGGAATGTCCATGTGTCATGTTATACCTGTTAAGACTGTGTCTGAGTGCCCATGTGTCATGTTATACCTGTTAATACTGTGTTGGAATGTCCATGTGTCGTGTTATACCTGTTAATACGGTGTTGGAATGTCCATGTGTCGTGTTATACCTGTTAATACTGTGTTGGAATGTCCATGTGTCATGTTGTACCTGTTAAGACTGTGTTGGAATGTCTATGTGTCATGTTGTACCTGTTAAGACTGTGTCTGAGTGCCCATGTGTGTTGTCCTAACAGGATATGATGTACCAGCTGCTGCAGGGACTGGACTTCCTGCACTCACACCGTGTGGTTCACCGGGACCTGAAACCCCAGAACATTTTGGTCACCAGTGGAGGACAGATCAAACTGGCCGATTTTGGCCTCGCCAGGATATACAGCTTTCAGATGGCCCTGACCTCTGTGGTGAGAACCTTACTGTTATAAACCTGTTATAAACTGTTATAACACAGATTATATACAGATTTAAGATGGAACTGACCTTTGTAGTAGACTTACTGTTATAAACCTGTTATAAACTGTTATAACACAGATGATATACAGATTCCGATGAACTAACCTCTGTGGTGAGAACCTCTGTTATAAACTGTTATAGCACAGATATATACAGATTTAAGATGGAACTGACCTTGTTAGTGAGAACCTTACTGTTATAAACCTGTTATAAACTGTTATAGCACAGATTATATACAGATTTAAGATGGAACTGACCGCTGTGGTGAGCACCTTACTATTATAAACCTGTTATAAACTGTTATAACACAGATGATATACACATTTCAGATGAACTGACTTCTGTGGTGAGAACCTTGCTGTTTAAAACAGAACATAAACTCTTATATCAGCCAATACTGATTATGTTACTATATCAGCCAATACTGATTATGTACATATCAGCCAATACTGATATGTACTATATCAGCCAATACTGATTATGTACTATATCAGCCATACTGATTATGTAACTATATCAGCCAATACTGATGTACTATATCAGCCAATACTGATGATGTACTATATCACCCAATACTGATGATGTACTATATCAGCCAATACTGATTATGTACTATATCAGCCAATACTGATTATGTACTATATCAGCCAATACTGATTATGTACTATATCACCCAAATACTGATTATGTACTATATCAGCCAATACTGATTATGTACTATATCAGCCAATACTGATTATGTACTATATCACCCAATACTGATTATGTACTGAGTAGAGACAATGCCTGACCAGGATATTAGTGCTGAGCGATTAGAGCTTTTTGAGGTTGGTTCGGTTTCAGTTAAATTATTTAAAAAATAATCACGGTTTTCAGTTTCGGTTCAATATATTTTTTAGCATGAAATGCGCTATGCGTTATGAATAAAACATGCAATAGTGACAGCACACTACTGCTTATCACTTATTAACCATCATTTATTCACATTACTTTAATAAAATATTTCAGTTGTTTTGTATATTATATGTATGTTTTTTTAATATGATGACTTTATTATTTCATTCCAAGTCATCATCTCATCTCTATAGAGCTGCTGCCTGTGTTGTCTGACAAAATCACTATTTTAGTAGTTCTTCAAAGTAAATAAGACATACTTTTATGACTGCTGAATACCAACTATCAATCACTTAGATTAGATCATGTATTTTCAGGTAGAGATACTGTACCTCACGAAGCAAATACTCTTTATCTGTCTCGATAGCGCGTTCCTCTCTTCTCTCCGTCTCCGTGTCTGCCCCACACCAGAGAGGAGGCGGCAAAGCGAGAGGTTTCACTCTCAACAAAATCTGTCCAATATAAACCCAATGTGTTTCTATGGGCTTATTTTGGACATAGCTTCTGCCTTTCCGCCTTTGGGACAATGGCTCCCATTGTTAGGGCGGAGATATGAGCATCAATCAACACACTACCCCATAATGACAGAGCAAAAACAGGATTTTAGAAATGTTTGCAAATGTATTAAAAATATAACATTTAAATAAGTATTCAGACCCTTTACTCAGTACTTTGTTGAAGCACCTTTTGGCAGCGATTACGTCCTTGAGTCTTCTTGGAAATGACACTACAAGCTTGGCACACCTGTATTTGGAGAGTTTCTCCCATTCTTCTTTGCAGATCCTCTCAAGCTCTGTCAGGTTGGATGGGGAGCGTCACTGAACAGCTATTTTCAGGTCTCTCCAGAAATGTTAGATCGGGTTCAAGTCCGGGCTCTGTCTGGGCCACTCAAGGACGTTCAGAGACTTGTCCCGAAGCCACTCTGTGTTTTCTTGGCTGTATGCTTAGGGTCTTTGTCCTATTGGAAGGTGAACCTTCGTCCCAGTCTGAGGTTCTGAGCGCTCTGGAGCAGGTTTTCATCAAGGATCTCTCTGTACTTTGCTCCGTTCATCTTTGCCTCAATCCTGACTAGTCTCCCAGTCCCTACCACAGAAAAACATCCCCACTGCATGATGCTGTCACCGATTATGGTCATTGTAGTTAATTACCACATTTTCTTCGCTAAACTATGTCGAATATTGGCCTATTGGAAACTACGACTCCCTACTACATATCACAGTTTTGGTGTGATCTGATTTCTTTCTAGAGAAAGTGCGTATTGAGCTCATAAAAAAAATGTATTTCAAATAATTGAACCGACGTCGGTCAGTTAGTTGTTTAAAAAACAAACCTCTTGTGGCGAGCATCTTAAAGGAATAATCCACTTAAAACCACAAATTCCCATGATTTACATAAATAACGCAATATGTGAGAACAATATATGTTGTGAAAAAAATATTGCATTTTGTCGTTATAATAAGTTAAGTAAGCAATAAGTGAAAATTCGACTACAAAACCCACAATGCAATGTTCTCTCTAGAAAAGCTGTATAGCTCGCTAGGTAGCTATCAAGAAAACATAACTACACACAATAATACCAAAGTCTATGGTATTATCAGCATGTGAAGTAGTTAGCTAGTTGTAAATCCCTAAAACAAACTTCACTATCAGTTTAGGAGTTACAATATCACCATGTTCAACCTGGTGGTATAGATTGCGTTTCTAGCACAAAGCTGTGTGAATCAGGTTGCAATGGCAACGCTCAAGGGCCCTGCGAGCCTGCAAGCAGGGAGAGGAGAACACAATTTTGCACCATGGTAGTTGAATGAAGAAAGGATATTAATGTGATGGCGCACTCTGCACTTTGGGGACATTTGAACAAAATATATACTGTGTTGTGATGATATAGACAGATGGATTTGTTCTGGAGAAGTTTGCCCATACCATCTATTGGCTTATTTGGCGATCTGGACTGCAGGTAATTGTTTTAAAAGCTTTATGAAATGTGATAGTTTGTTATCCCCTATATCCAGTGACGAGAACCATGTCTTGATGACGTATCACGTCACATTTCATTTTTAGGGTGGATTATCCCTTTTATACCAGTACACACACTGGGCTCCGTTTTTATGACAACCCCCCCAAAAGTTCCTGCTTTAACGTTATGGTATAGAATAGACTATATCATGTCAAATACATAGTTCACATACTTAAAAATATATATTTTCCTCAGTTGGCACTTTTGGGACTATTCCAGTTTTACAGGACAAACCAAAACCTGAAGGTATTTCACATACTGCTACATACTGTATAGCCAGACTGATTCCTCTTCTTACAGTTTCACTAGCCAGACTCCATAGTCTCAATCAGGATACGTCTGATTAAGCCTCTTTATTATCAGGTATTTACTGTAGACAGATAGTCAAGTTATGTATTGGGAGTTGGACTGTGTGCGGTACATTCCCAGTGAGACTATTCTTCCTTTGATATCAGGTATTTAGATAGATAAGAGATTAAATAACAGAGGTTATGAATTGAGACTGTGTATGTTACTTCCCAATGTTAAGCATTATTTTATAGACTCCTTATCTACCTCAGCCCACTCCAAAACAAAATACTTTCACCTGGTACAAACGACTGGCTTCAGGCCCTTACTCTGAAAACCTAATCTCTCTCTCTCTTTCACCTCCTCCCTCCTCTCCTTCCCTCTCTCTGTCCATCTTTATCTAATTTTCTTCTCCTCTGTTTTTGGTTGGTTAGTGCACTCTTTTTTAACCAATTGGGTGAACTTCCACTTACTGTATGTGTGGTTGCGTCCCAAATGGCTCCCTATTCCCCTTATAGTGCACTACCGTTGACCAGGGCCGATAAGGCCCATATTGCACTATAGACCTATAGTGAATAGGGTGCTTTTTGGAATACAGACTATGTTTTACTGAGCTGGTCGACCAATGAGAAGAGAAGTATCCTGAGTGGGAGGTGAAAGGGAGACTATAAAACATTTGTACATGAGGCCACAGAAGGGCAGAGAGAGAGAGAGAGAGAAGGCAGGACGGTCTCCTGAGACACAGATGAAAAGCGGCTAATGTGATGTAGCGGGCACTGAAAGGGCACCAGTCGGCAGGCAAGAGAGAAGAACAGTAAACGATATGGTGTAAAGTGAGAACGAAGGAAGGGCCGAAGAGAATCCCTGAAGTGAAGTGGACGTGACAAGGATGAAATGGATAAAGAGGGAGGGAGCTAAGGTGGACAGAGAGAGATTGAGTCAGAGATCCCCTCCTCCTCCCACCTTTCTTCCATCAAGGCTTTGAAGTGGGACTGTCTTGCACAGCCAGATCGCTCCAAGTTGACTTTGAAATTGTTTTGAGGACGTCGGGAAAGGCCTTCAAAAATTAGCCACTAGGGGCAACAGTGAGCGATATTACCTGGACAGGGATGGCGGATGGGTGTAGTCCCGTGACTTCAGATCTGAAGGTCACGTGTTCAATCCCAGTGGTAGACACTTGTTGTTTTAACCCTATCCCAAACCTTAACCCTTAACTTAACTGTGAACTGTGAAGTCCACAATCATCTCCTTTGTTTTGTTGACGTTGAGTGTGAGGTTATTTTCCTGACACCACACTCCGAGGGCCCTCACCTCCTCCCTGTAGGCCGTCTCGTCGTTGTTGGTAATCAAGCCTACCACTGTAGTGTCGTCCGCAAACTTGATGATTGAGTTGGAGGCGTGCATGGCCACACAGTCGTGGGTGGGAACAGGGAGTTACAGGAGAGGGTCAGAACGCACCCTTGTGGGGCCCCGTGTTGAGATCAGCGGGGTGGAGATGTTGTTACCTACCCTCACCACCTGGGGCGGTCCTCAGGAAGTCCAGGACCCAGTTGCACAGGGCGGGGTCGAGAACCAGGGTCTCGAGCTTGATGCCGAGTTTGGAGGGTACTATGGTGTTAAATGCTGAGCTGTAGTCGATAACAGCATTCTCACATAGGTATTCCTCTTGTCCAGATGGGTTAGGGGCAGTGTGCAGTGTGGTTGCGATTGCGTCGTCTGTGGACCTATTGGTTGGTAAGCAAATTGGAGTGGGTCTAGGGTGTCAGGTAGGGTGGAGGTGATAATGGTCCTTGACTAGTCTCTCAAAGCTTCATTTGATGACGGAAGTGAGTGCTACGGGGCGGTAGCGTTTAGCTCAGTTACCTTAGCTTTCTTGGGAACAGGAACAATGGTGGCCCTCTTGAAGCATGTGGGAACAGCAGACTGGGATAAGAATTGATTGAATATGTCCTTAAACACACCAGGCCAGCTGGTCTGCGCATGCTCTGAGGACGCGGCTGGGAATGCCATCTGGGCCAGCAGCCTTGCAGAAGGTTAACACGTTAAATGTTTACTCACCTTGCGGCTGCAGTGAAGGAGAGCCCGCAGGTTTTGGTAGCGGGCCGTGTCAGTGGCACTGTATTGTCCTCAAAGCGAGCAAAAAAGTTATTTAGTCTGTCTGGGAGCAAGACATCCTGGTCCGCGACGGGGCTGGTTTTCTTTTTGTAATCCGTGATTGACTGTAGACCCTGCCACATACCTCTTGTGTCTGAGCTGTTGAATTGCCATTCTACTTTGTCTCTATACTGGCACTTAGCTTGTTTGATTGCCTTGCGGAGGGAATAGCTACACTGTTTTTATTCGGTCATGTTTCCGGTCACCTTGCCCTGGTTAAAAGCAGTGGTTTGCGCTTTCAGTTTCACGCGAATGCTGCCRTCAATCCACGGTTTCTGGTTTGGGAATGTTTTAATCGTTGCTGTGGGTACGACATCGTCAATGCACTTTCTAATGAACTCGCTCACCGAATCAGCGTATTCGTCAATGTTGTTGTTGGACGCAATGCGGAACATATCCCAATCCACGTGATCGAAGCAGTCTTGAAGCGTGGGATCAGATTGGTCGGACCAGCGTTGAACAGACCTGAGCGCGGGAGCTTGCTGTTTTAGTTTCTGTTTGTAGGCTGGAAGCAACAAAATGGAGTCGTGGTCAGCTTTTCCGAAAGGAGGGCGGGGGAGGGCCTTATATGCGTCGCGGAAGTTAGTATAACAATGATCCAAGGTTTTACCAGCCCTGGTAGCACAATCGATATGCTGATAGAATTTAGGGAGTTTTGTTTTCAGATTAGCCTTGTTAAAATCCCCAGCTACGATGAATGCAGCCTCAGGGTGTGTGGTTTCCAGTTTACATAGAGTCAGATAAAGTTCTTCAGGGCCATCGATGTGTCTGCTTGGGGGGGAATATATACGGCTGTGATTATAATCGAAGAGAATTCCCTTGGTAGATAATGCGGTTGATTGTGAGGAATTCTAAATCAGGTGAACAGAATGACTTGAGTTCCTGTATGTTGTTATGATCACACCACGTCTCGTTAATCATAAGGCATACACCCCCGCCCCTCTTCTTACCAGAAAGATGTTTGTTTCTGTCGGCGCGATGCGTGAAGAAACCAGCTGGCTGCACYGACTCCGTTAGCGTCTCTCGAGTGAGCCATGTTTCTGTGAAGCAAAGAACGTTACAGTCTCTGATGTCTCTCTGGAATGTTACCCTTGCTCGGATTTCATCAACCTTGTTGTCAAGAGRCTGGACATTGGCGAGTAGTATGCTAGGGAGTGGAGCGCGATGTGCCCGTCTCCGAAGCCTGACCAGAAGACCGCTTCGTTTGCCCMTTTTACSGCGTCGTTGTTTAKGGTCGCCGGCTGGGATCAGATCCATTGTACTGGGTGGAA
This sequence comes from Salvelinus sp. IW2-2015, assembly GCF_002910315.2. Lineage (NCBI taxonomy): Eukaryota > Metazoa > Chordata > Actinopteri > Salmoniformes > Salmonidae > Salvelinus > Salvelinus sp. IW2-2015. The sequence goes on from NC_036870.1 coordinate 26,856,382, forward strand.
GGMAAAACACAGGATCCGCTTCGGGAGAGTCATATTCCTGGTTGTAATGATGGTGAGTTGACGTTGCTCTTAAATTCAGTAGTTCCTCCCGACTGTATGTAATGAAACCTAAGATTACCTGGGGCACCAATGTAAGAAATAACACATAAAAAAATAAAATACTGCATAGTTTCCTAGGAACGCGAAGCGAGGCGGCCATCTCTGTCGGCGCCGGAAGTCTGAAAGGTCTGAAAGGGAGCGATGGGAGCAGGGAGAGATGAGACGTTTTAGATTAGCAGATCTTAAGGGTATATCAGGACTAACTGAGGACATTCAGGACTAACTGAGGACATTCAGGACTAACTGAGGACATTCAGGACTAACTGAGGACATTCAGGACTAACTGAGAACATTCAGGACTAACTGAGGACATTCAGGACATACTGAGGACATTCAGGACTAACTGAGGACATTCAGGACTAACTGAGGACATTCATTTGACATTATCTGTGGGAATTGTGATGTGAATATATATTTTATATATATATAGTATTATGTCACTAATACAAAATAATGTCTAGGGTAGGCATTGTTTTATTTCTAAATGTTTTAGCATCAACTTTCCTAAGCATTACCTAGAGAAGTAAACAGACAGTCAAGTTAAGATCCAATGTGTTACCTGGCCTGGCCAGACTCAGGCATGCTGTCAGTCATGTGGTCTCCCTCTGTGGTTCTATTTGCTTGTCAGAAACTGGCGTTTGACTTTTTTTTATGACAGATGAGACATGGCCACTTCATGTTAGTTTGGCAGTTAGAGCTTCTGTTCAGGAAATTCACCTGGGAATCCACCTTAGGCATCAGGGACAGAAATACTGACCCTCTGTGTGCGTGTGTGCGGTGGAGTGCAACGTGAGCACGGGACCTTTGTTCCAGATTATTGTTGCTGTGTATGTGTGTGTGTCTGTCTGGAATCCCCCTATCTCCCTCCCCAGTGCTGTGTCTCCTCTGACACAGATAAAGAATGCACTGCCGTTACTGTACTCTCACTTAGTATGCAAAAACACAACCCATTCACAGTGCTAGACGTACACACATACACGCACAAACAGACACACACACACTCAAACACACGTGTGCACACACATGTCACATACACACACACACACTCAGGCATGCTAACACATGCACACACACATACATACACACACAGGCACTCAAACACACACATACTGTATGTCACACACACATACATGTACACACAGACACACACACACACACACGCACACACACACACACACACACACACACACACACACACACACACTCCTAGCAGGATTTGTCCCTTTTTTTCTGACGGTAAAGGATGGTACCCACCAGTGACCAATAAACTAAGAGTGACTCGTTTAGACATGAAGATGCACAGTTACAGGCAGAAGGGGCAGCCAAGCAGCCCAGGTACATACAACTCATTACCACACCTGGCTCCCCTTAACTCATTCCAAACTATCAGGGCACTGAGAAATGCTGTCTCTGAATAGAAGAAGATATGACTATTCTGTCTCCATCACAGTCAGGATATGATTCATAGTCTGCTTTCTAACAGAGTATATGAGAGCTGAACTTGCATAAGGTGCAAAAAAGGCCTGTTGGATTTTTCTTTCATCAACTGAAACTGGTCTAAAGGCAGTTGACGGTTTATGAGAATTTAACTTCTCTTTTATGTGTTGTATGTGTGTGTGGTGGTGTGTGGTGTGTGTGTGTGTGTGTGTGTGTGTGTGTGTGTGTGTGTGTGTGTGTGTGTGTGTGTGTGTGTGTGTGTGTGTGCTGTGTGTGCGTAGGTGGTGTGTGGTGGTGGTGTTGCTGCTTCCCTCAGAGGCCCCCTGATATTTCCTGCCATTGAGTCCCACCTCTACCCCTCCACCATCCCCGCTGAGTGAAAGGTGACTCAGGGACCACCCATCGGGAGACGCAGAGTGCGGATCAGGCTGCCCCTGGGAGTTAGCCGGGGATTCAATGGTTTGGTTGATTGTTTTATATTGACCTCAGCCTCCTGACACCTGATTGTCTGTTTCTCTGATGTGACAAGCTGACTGTGTAAAGCTGAGGTTAAGCTACCTTAGGAGTATGCGGAAAATAAACCTCTAGCTGTCTTTTTCTCCCATCCATACGTGAGATTATCTAACCTTTCTATGCTTCATATGATGACCTGCCATAAGCTGAACACGTATCCTAGGGAAGTGAGCAGTTAGGACAACGTTATACACGCCCACTCCACCAAATATTTTGGCTCCGAATCAAAAGCTTTGTGACATCTTGGTCTCCCCACACCAGACCTAACCTCTAATGGTCTATTTCCTCAAGCATATTTAAACAAGTGATATAGCTGCCTCATCAGGTAGAATTTTATTGGCCTGTGGGGGTTTCCCTGCACTGTCCTGTCCATTCATACCACGGCCAGTCATATGAATGTGAATCAGACTGATTGGTTTGTCCCATGAAAGCCATTAGCTTAGGTCTCCTTACTCAGGCGTACACACACTACACACGTTCTCTCACACACACCACACAACCCACCACACACACACCACACACAACACACACACACACACATCACACACACACAACACACCACACACACACACACAAACAAATGGCTCTTCAGAGATGAATTAGTGTGCACTGCGTTGCTTCAGGGATCATTATCAGACTGAATTGATGTACATATTTGCAGCTTAAAAACAGGGGATTAACTGTGGTCGATGTAATACCCAGGGTGAAGAGACATAGATACGGGTGATAGTGTTTGGGGTATGTTTCTTCAACATAGATACAGGTGATAGTGTGGGGTAGTTTTCTCAACATCACGCCATACACAGTATACGATATTTGAAGTCATCCATTGGTTGTTGGCGGTGTATATGTGTTTTTTGCATTCAACATAGATACAGATGAAACTAGTGATCTGCGAGCATATGTTTCTCATCAATTAGATCACCCACTGGGTTGATCTAATTGGGTGTGTGGTGAGAGTACATACCTCCACAATGTTATCGTTTTTAATCCCATCCAAACACAGTATTCACCGTTGCGTAATATTGAGGTAGATAAGGACATCTAACCCGCTACACGGTGTCGGGGGTAATACGCTCATCTCACTCACACGCAATATGATGAAACAAGATGAGATACCCACGTCAGTCAGCGTAGGTATGTTTCTTCACCCTGCACTGAGTCTGATACAGTGTGAAAGGATGAGGGTTAAACTGTCTCTCCTCCATCATAACCGTGGTATACAGGTGATATTGTGTGGGCTTTTATTGGTTTTGGGTATTACATCCCACTATAACGCATCACCACAGCACTTTATGCATATGTGTGAGGTGCGGTATGTTGGTTTCTCGAACATAGAATACAGGTGATAGTTAGTCGAGCTAGGTCCTGTTTCCCTCCAAATACGCCATACAGGTGATTAGCATAGTGGTGGTTATCTCCTTGGAGATTGTTCCACACTAAGATTTCCCAGCGTGAACCACCTATAGTCGTGTGTGTGTCTTATTTGGCCTAGGACTGGTTTCTCCACAGATTGTAAGATACAGAGTACTATCATCAGTAACCGACATCATCGATCTGCCACCGCCAACACCTGGGATTTGACATTTCGCCTCGAGTCTACTCGTCACCCACCGGCAGTATATGTGCAATACGGTCAACGCCTGCTCTGGCTCGTCCGGCTCACATAATCAGAGACCATTGTTTTGAGAAAAGATAGCCTCTCTGTAAGCTAGCCGTCTTACTCTCGCCTGCACCATAGTGCTGAGGTAGCGATCTCTAATACGGAGTGATATATACAAAAAATAGTGCGTGACTACCTACTCTCGGATTGCTGAAACGGGCTTTTATCCACCTTGCTAATTCAACAATGTTTGAGGAAAACATTATCCTCCACATATTCACTCTAGTACTAAGTGGTGAGGTGTGAAGGGTGTGGACGGTATAACCATGTTTCACTCACTATCACTGCAATTACATTAGGTGAGGGGTGAAAATAGTGCATATCCAGGCACTATCACCTTGGGTAGTTTCTAATGTTTTGATGTGATACATACTACCAAACACTTACGACTGAGCTATCGGTATGGATGGTTGAAGTCGTGGCCCCAGCTCTAATTTGTAATTCCCTTCCGACATAGATTAATGAGTGGGATGAGGTGAATTGGACCGCCAGGGTAATTCAGCCCTATTTCAGCCATTGCAGGAAAAAAATTAACCCGACTATACAGTGAATTAAGCTGTGGGTTATGGTCTTCCCATACATATGGATTATACTACGGTGTTATTAGTGTGGTGGTTATGTTGTCAATCAAATCAATAATACCAGGATACGATACTCTTGGTGGGTTTTGTTTGTACTCATTACATATTAGGGTAGAGACAAACATACAGCCCACGCAGACTTCAACCTGTCCCTATGGGGTGGGAATAGTGTGAGGGTATGTTTCCTCACATAGATACAAGGTGATAGTGTGGTGTATGCTTTCTCACATAGTAACCTCACCCTAGCATAGGTGTCCCGGTTGTATTGTTATTCTCCACACCTTATAGATACAGGTCCCTATAGTAGTGTTGGTTTGGCGAGGTTGGTTTGGTAAGTAAACATGTTTACTCCTACATAGACCTTTACAAGAACGTTCTTATAAGACTGTTGGGTGTTGTTGGTGTTTTTTATCATGTTGTAAGAAAGGATACCCCAACTAATCTCCGCGTGTAATCTATAACAACATTCCAAAAGGACAATGATAATGTTCAGAGACCATATGACACATATAAACATGATAATGCCCTAGTGTAAAGACATATGATAAATTGTCCAGTATGACCATAGAATACTACACCATAAAACAAATCCCAGAAAGATCAAAAATGGATAATGTCCAGAGAACCATATGACTTACAATTAACCACAATCCCAGAAAAGTTATCTAATGACTAGATGTTCCAAGACCACCTCATCGAAATTACAAAATATTTACCGACATCTCTATATAGCGCCCTCCCCAATGATAATGTTCAAAGACCATATGAACTACAAATAACAACATCCCTAGAAAACAATGATTTAATGTTCATAGAGCGCGTATTGGGAGCTAGCAAATGAACAACATCCCAGAAGACAATGATAATGTCAGAGGACCATTATGACTACAATTAATAACAACACCACCCACCACGAGAAGACAATATAATGTTACCAGAGGACCATATAACTACTAATCCAACAACATCCCAGAAAGACGAATGTGATAATGTCCAGAACCATCTGACTACAATTAATAACAACTCAGAAAGACAATGAATAATGTCCACGAGACCATATTGACTACTAATAAACATAAACGATCCCAAATAAAGTGATCGAGATGAAATAATAAGTCCCCAAAGACCATATGTGACTACACAATTAACACACATAACCCCAAGAAAGACAATGATAATGTTCCATGAGACCACATATACTTGATTCAACCTAACAACTCCCAGAAAGACAATGATAAGGTCCAGAGACCATATGACTACAATAAATCAGTAGACATCCCAGAAAGACAATATAATGTTCAGGAGACCATATGACAATACAATAACAGACATCCCAGAAAACAATAATATCGTTCCAGAAAGACATATGACACTACAGTTAATAACAAACTCAGAAAACAAGCGGTGATACATGTCCAGAGACCCACTATGACAACAATATAAGACAATAACATCCCAGAAAAAAGACAATGATAATGTCCAGAGACCATATGACTTACTAAAATAACAAGCATGCCCGAAAGCATCGAAATACTATTAAAGTTCAGAGGGGACCATTATGAAACTTACAATAAGATCCAACATCCCAGAGATCAATGATTAATGTTTCCAAGACCATTGACTACAATAACACATTCCCAGTAGAATAATTGACTATATTGATAATGTTCAGATGACCCAGTATGATCTACAATTATACAGAGAATATCTCAAAAGAACTAGTTGGAATGATCCAATCTTATACACTTAATGGATGACCGTTAAAAAGTATCTTCTATTTCCAAGGCATGTGAGATGGTATCCTCACCGAGCCCTAATATTTATCCTTTCACATGCTTAGTGAGTAGAGCCATAGAGGGAAGAAATGACGACTGAGAGTATACCTCTTGCCCAAGACTTTGTACCGGTGAATGCAGATCATTAATTATTAAAGGTCAATGCACTTCCTGATTTGCCTAATCAATTTTGAGTGATTTTTTGTTCATTTGAAGAAATCCTTTATGATGGTCCCTCATTTACTGACCAGGATTTCAAAAGGCGAGTTGGTTCTGGGTTGTAATGTCTTTGACTCCGAACACCCGTTACCCGCTTGGTGATTGTGGTTCACTACAACGTCGGGATATGTTTTAGCCAATATATCCGTATATGTCCCTTATCCGAGCTTGTGTTGCTGTACCTTTGGCAAAGGTTGGTTTGTGACTTTCGGATAACGATCTCCGGAGCTTAGTAGGGGCCGTCAATTAAATTACACTAATGTTAAAAAACAAGACATATATTTTCATGTTCAGCCCTTCCTCCAAAGTTATAAATGTAAGCCTTCAATTATGAAATATAATCCCAATTTTCAACAATTTTATAGTTGTTGGAGGATTTTTAAGTTCACGTTGATAAGTGCTTAAAATTGCTATTGGAAATGTATATAACAGTATATAAAGAATGTTCCCGAATGACTTGTAAGTGACAATTTAAAAACAAGATGTCCCTAACGTAGCGCACAATAAAGAGGTATATCCAGATCCAAATATACAACCCACACCAACGGATACTCTCAAGGATCGAACCGAGTGTCTTATACTCATTACGATATGTGTTGTTGTAAGATAAAGCATAATGGTCCGAAATACACTGGCACTACTATCTTCCCCTTCCAAATGGGACATGATATACCTGTCGTACCAAAATGGCACTCTTAAGCGAGAATACCTCTAAAGATGAGTGTTATTAGTGAGTCTGGCCAGCTCTAAATCTCGCATATTAGCTACGAGCACTAGCCTAAACCCAATCAGTGTGAGATGAAGATGTAATTGTGGCAAACTGAAAAACGTCCTGAAGTCGTGTTAGTCAATGGAGGCCCTTACAAATCACTGGACACAGTTACACGCAGTGCTTATTCTGCCCCAGGATCAAATGGGTGCTTTTAATTAAAGTCGAGGCGCTACATCTCCAATTAATGAATTTTGAATGAAGAGAGGTGATACGATGTGGTTGGTATGAAATGTGTAAATCTACCAAACTAAAATAGTTACGGTGATGTAGTGGCGTACTTACCCTGGCTGATTTCATCCACCAATGAATCGTCAACGTGTGTGAAGCTCGTCGAGGTTATGGTGGGCTCAAAACTAAAGAATTACACTATGGTAGTAGTAGTATGGGGGTTAATCGTTTTAAATACAATAAGGATTAACTCCAAAACGGTGCATAGGTGTGGAGGATATAATACGTTACATTCATGAGACATAGATAGCAATGGTATAGTGCGATGGGTATATGTTTTTCTAACAATTGAATACAGGTCCGCTCACGCTCGTGGGGTAGGATTATTTGTCATAACGAGATAAGAATTGAACAGGTAGAAGTGTGGTGGTAATGTTCATCACATAGATTAAAAGGTGGATAGTCGTTGGGGGAATATGTATTTCTCAAAACAATTAAAAGATTTACACGAGTTGATATGCTCGCTACTTGTTTGATGCTGAAAGCGGAGCAGTATGTATTCAAATAAGATAACAGGTGATATGTGGCGGTATGATGGTCGTAACTATTCAGATACTCACAGCCGTGAGTGATTCGAGAAGTGGGATTGATCTACGACAATCAATAGAATAAACGGTGATAGATAGTGGTATATGATTTCTCAAACCAGATAGAACAGGTGATAGTGTGTGAGTATATGTTTACTCCAACAGCATAACAAGTGGTTGTAGTGTGGAGATTATTCTATAATCACATAGATACAGAGTGAATAGTGTGGGGTATAGTTTCCGACCACAAAACACACTCAGACTAACAAACCGGCGATAAGATTCCAGTGCGTGGGGAATTTGTATTCTCCACAATAGATTACAGTAGGAGCCCATAGCTTAGTAAGGTATGTTTCTCAACATGAATACAGGGTGTAGTGTAGTTACTAGTTACTCCCACCAGCTGAGAATTAAGGATTTGGACCTAGGCTGTGCGGGTAGTAATCCTCAGACATGAATTGAGGAGTAACAAAGGGCACTCGTGGATCGGGAGTGGATGCTCTGCTCAACAGTAAGAACCAGGGTTGTTATAGTGGCCCGGCGAAAGGGGTCATGTTGTCGGTCAAACAGTAGAATAACCCAGGTGATGGTGGGGTGAAATATTCTGCCAACTAGATCGACGGAAAATTAGTGTGGGGTAGTGCTTTGCTAACATAAATACCCGTGTAATAGTGTGCGCGCGGCTCATATATAACTAAACGCGGAAGTAATGTGGAGGTATGTTTCTCAACTAAGAGATATCAAACGGGTGAGGTATAGAGTCGTCGGGAATTAGTAATGGCCCCATGTAAACGACAACCGAAGTCGGGATAGGAGAAGCCCGCGAGAACGCCCAAGGGTAAGAGCCCGCGAGGATAATGTCTGCGGCTGACAAACGAAATTTTTAGCGGATCACAAGCGTAGATGATTAAGGTCGCGGGGAAAAATAGTGTTTCCCCCGCAAAGTTGAATCAGTGGATCATGAAGATGAGCTATGTTTCTCAACATAGATACAGGTGATAGTGTGGGGTATGTTTCTCAACATAGATACAGGTGATAGTGTGGGTTATGTTTCTCAACATAGATGCTAATATTGGATCCTGTCAATGTGCACTTTTATTGAGTTACAGGTCACATTTTATGACTTTAACTTTCATCCCATATTTTCCCCTTAAACCAGTCTGAATAGGAATAATGTTTTCCAATGGTGCATAAACAATGATGACACTACACTGTCATTCTAATGATGCATCTATTTAGATACCTAAATATGAGCTCTTGCATAGCATGACATGAATACGCTACAGATATGCTATGGATATACTGTATTTCATTAACCTTTAATAATGTGGTTGGGACCTGTCCTAACATGTTCATCAAATGCTTCTAGATGTGTAGTGAATGCGTTATGGACATGTAGTCAAAGTAAATCTTTACCAATTCCTCTTTTCATTTTTCCTAGCCTGGTCCCAGATCTTTTTGGACTGTCTTGCCAACTCCTTTTGCTATTGTCACAGAGTTGGTAAGCCAGCGAAAACAGATCTGGGACCAGGCTACACTTTTCCTGTCTGCCATGATTGTTGTGAGTAGCACGGCTCCACAACAAGTAGTGCCGTTGCCGTGGGAGTCATCTGGCCAATGAATTCCTCATGTTGGTAATGAATGAATTCCTCATGTTGGTAACACCTAGTGACCGACCAGCCGACCACCGCTCGGGTCAGCTGGCTGCTTGCAGCTCTGGCTTGCTCTCTAGCCTGCCTCATTCTGAATGTTCTTTGAATGTTCCCTAAGGATGAAGTAGCCTGGTCCAAGATCTGTTCTGGTTATACAGCACAATAGGATCTGGGACCAGTCTACAGATAAATTATATCTGTAGCAGGAAGGTGTGATTACTGTTATTCGGTGATGAGTCATACAAGCAATGATTTATTTATTTGACATTTTGCAGGATGAAATCTCTTGAGATGCACAATCTTGTTTTCAAGTGTCAAAAAAATAAATACAATTCTTAGCAACAAGAATAATATGGCAACTACTGTCTAGTAATAACAACAATTAAATAATAATAATAATACAAATAAAAAAACTAGCATAAAAAAGTTGTTGTACAACTACTAATAGGCCTACAACTAATAAAAACTACTGCTACTACTACTAATACAACTAATAAAAACTACTGCTACTACCTCTAATACAACTAATAAAAACTACTGCTACTATGTATTTTAGTAGTCAGCAGTAGGTTTTTTATTTCGTTCCATAGTAGTATCAGCCATAGTTTATATAGTTGTATTAGTAGTAGTAGTAGTTTATTTAATTGTTGTATTAGTATGTAGCGCAGCAGTTTTTATTAGTTGTGTAAGTAGTACAGTTTTGGTATTAGTTTTTGTATTAGTAGTAGAGTCAGTAGTTTTTATTTAGTGTATTTAGTAGCAGCAGCAGTAGTTTTATTAGTTGTATTAGTGTAGTAGCAAGTAGTTTTTATAGTGTTTATTAGTAGTAGTCAGCAGTAGTTTTTTAGTGTATTATATAGCAGTAGTTTTTATTAGTTGTATTTTAGTAGTAGAGTAGTTTTTTATTAGTTGTATTAGTAGTAGCTAGATAGTTTTATTAGTTGTTTAGTAGTAGTAGCAGTAGTTTTTATTATTGTATTAAGAGGTAGCTAGCAGTAGTTTTTATTAGTTTGTATTAGTAGTAGTAGGCAGTAGTTTTTATTAGTTGTAGCCTATTGTAGTTGTACAACAACTTTTTTATGCTAGTTTTTTATTTGTATTATTATTATTATTTAATTGTGTTATTACTAGACGTATGCCATATTAATTTTGTTTAGCATAAGAATTGTCTTTATTTTTTTGACCACTTGAAAACCAAGCCTTGTGGCATCTCAAGGATTTCATTCCTGGTGTCCAAATGTCAAATTTTTTTAAAACCTACATCCATTGGGCTTT
>NC_036870.1:26867147-26879147 GCF_002910315.2 Salvelinus sp. IW2-2015
ACTAATAAAACTACTGCTGCTACTACTAATACAACAAATAACTACTGATATTACTACTACTACTACTAATACAACAAAGAAAACGATGTACTTATGAATGCATGGGTATGGAATCCTCATACAAGCTGTGATAGAGAATTATATTTTGTTCTAGTACCGTACGATTGTCAGCACTCATACAACACTTGAAGAGAATTATATTTGGGTCAGTTTGAGTGTGATTTGAATATCCCTAAATGAGCATGATTGCACATCTTTCAGTTCAAGTATGAGTTGAATGTTGTTGGTGGGGAACACCATTACATTTTTTTCAAGGAATAGAATCAAAACCGGGAACGAAAGTGACCTATACTGTTCCGGAACAGAACCGTCATTTTAAAAGCATGGGAACCGGTATCAGACCTCAGGAAAAGACCCAGATGCAGACAGTTCAAAGTAACAAGAGTTTATTACAACAACAGGGGGCAGGCAAGCGACAGGTCAAGGGCAGGCAGAGGTCAGTAATCCAAAGCAGAGTCCAAAAGGTACAGAACGGCAGGCAGGGTCAGGCAGAGGTCAGTAATCCAGGGCAGTATCACAAGGTACATAATGGCAGGCAGGGTCATGGCAGGGAGAATGGTCAAAACCGGGGAAACTAGAAAACAGGGACTCTAGAAAACAGGGACTATAGTGAAAACAGGAGTACGGGAAAATGCTGGTAGGCTTGATGAGACAAGACAAACTAGCAACAGACAAACAGAGAACACAGGTATAAATGCACATGTGATAATGAGGAAAATGGGCGACACCTGGAGGGGGGTGGAGGCAAGCACAAGACAGGTGAAACAGATCAGGGTGTGACAACCGGTTAACACTGTTCTTTTACGTTCCGGGCATTTTGTTTTTCAGTCCCTGTCACGCCCTGACCATAGAGAGCCCTTGTTTCTCTATGGTGTAGTAGGTCAGGGCGTGACTAGGGGTATTCTAGTTTATAATTTCTATGTTGTGTTCTAGTTTATATTTTCTATGTTGGTGTTTTGTATGATTCCCAATTAGAGACAGCTGGTAATTGTTGTCTCTAATTGGGGATCATATTTTAGTAGATATTTCTCCCACCTGTGTTTGTGGGATATTGATTGTTTGTTAGTGTGTTTGGGCACTACGTCCTCACGGTCTTTGTAAGTTTTGTTATTTTGGTTTTGTTAGTTTCACTTAAATAATTATGTGGAACTATACCACCGGTGCGCCTTGGTTCGCTCATTTTCCAGGACCGTGACAGTCCCACAAAAAAACGCAACAAAGCGCCTATGCAAAGCCCCGCTCTCTTGTCAATCAGAAACTTCTTCCAGTGTCTGCTGCCAGCTGAAAATTTCCACCAGTGCGTGTAGGCTACCTGCCCCTCCTAGCTGTAGCCTACTGGTGTTACAAGTGTGATTCAGAAGATAGGGAGATTTTTTATAGAGAAGAATGGATCAACTTTTCAATATTATGTAGTTAGGAAATACTATAGATATCAAATCAAAGTTTGTCACGTGCGAGATACAACAGGTGTAGACCTTACAGTGAAAGCTTACTTACAGGCTCTAACAATGGTGCGGGAAAAAAAGGTATGTGTGGTGTGAGTGTGTGTGTGCAGGTAAGTAAAGAAATAAAACAACAGTAAAAAGACATTTGAAAAAAGATTTAGCAAGGCTATATACAGACACCGGTTAGTCAGGCTTTATTGAGGTAGTATGTACATGTAGTATCGTTAAAGTGACTATGCATATATGATGAACAGAGAGTAGCAGAAGCGTAAAAAGAGGGGTTGGCGGGTGGTGGGACACAATGCAGATAGCCGGTTAGCCAATGTGCGGGAGCACTGGTTGGTCGGGCCAATTTTAGGTAGTATGTACATGAATGTATAGTTAAAGTGACTATGCATATAAGATAAACAGAGAGTAGCAGCAGCGTAAAAGAGGGGTTGGGGGGGGGCACACAATGCAAATAGTCCGGGTAACCATTTGGTTACCTGTTCAGGAGTCTTATGGCTTGGGGGTAAAAACTGTTGAGAAGCCTTTTTGTCCTAGACTTGGCACTCCGGTACCGCTTGCCATGCGGTAGTAGAGAGAACAGTCTATGACTGGGGTGGCTGGGGTCTTTGACAATTTTTAGGGCCTTCCTCTGACACCGCCTGATGTAGAGGTCCTGGATGGCAGGCAGCTTTGCCCCGGTGATGTACTGGGCCGTACGCACTACCCTCTGAAGTGCATTGCGGTCGGAGGCCGAGCAATTGCCGTACCAGGCCGTGATGCAACCGGTCAGGATGCTCTCGATGTTGCAGCTGTAGAAACTTTTGAGGATCTCAGGACCCATGCCAAATCTTTTTAGTTTCCTGAGGGGGAATAGGCTTTGTCGTGCCCTCTTCACGACTGTCTTGGTGTGTTTGGACCAATCTAGTTTGTTGGTGATGTGGACACCAAGGAACTTGAAGCTCTCAACCTGCTCCACTACAGCTCCGCCGATGAGAATGGAGACGTGCTCGGTGCTCCTTTTCCTGTAGTCCACAATCATCTCCTTAGTCTTGGTTACGTTGAGGGATAGGTTGTTATTCTGGCACCACCCGGCCAGGTCTCTGACCTCCTCCCTATAGGCTGTCTCATCGTTGTCGGTGATCAGGCCTACCACCGTTGTGTCATCAGCAAACTTAATGATGGTGTTGGAGTCGTGCCTGGCCATGCAGTCGTGGATGAACAGGGAGTACAGGAGGGGATTGAGCACGCACCCCTGGGGAGCTCCAGTGTTGAGGATCAGCGTGGCAGATGTGTTGCTACCTACCCTCACCACCTGGGGGTGGCCTGTCAGGAAGTCCAGGATCCAGTTGCAGAGGGGGGGGTGTTAAGTCCCAGGATCCTTAGCTTGTTGATGAGCTTTGAGGGCACTATGGTGTTGAACGCTGAGCTGTAGTCAATGAACAGCATTCTCACATAGGTGTTCCTTTTGTCCAGGTGGGAAAGGGCAGTGTGGAGTGCAATAGAGATTGCATCATCTGTGGATCTGTTTGGGCGGTATGCAAATTGGAGTGGGTCTAGGGTTTCTGGGATAATGGTGTTGATGTGAGCCATTACCAGCCTTTCAAATCACTTCATGGCTATGGACGTGAGTGCTACGGATCTGTAGTCATTTAGGAAGGTTGCCTTTGTGTTCTTGGGCACAGGGACTATGGTGGTCTGCTTGAAGCATGTTGGTATTACAGACTCAATCAGGGACATGTTGAAAATGTCAGTGAAGACACCTGCCAGTTGGTCAGCACATGCCCGGAGCACACGTCCTGGTAATCCGTCTGGCCCCACAGCCTTGTGTATGCTGTCCTGTTTTTAAAGGTCTTACTCACGTCGGCTACGGAGAGCGTGATCACACAGTCGTCCGGAACAGCTGATGCTCTCATGCATGCCTCAGTGTTGCTTGCCTCTAAGCGAGCATTGAAGTGATTTACCTCGTCTGGTAGGCTCGTGTCACTGGGCAGCTCGCGGCTGTGCTTCCCTTTGTAGTCTGTAATAGTTTGCAAGCCCTGCCACATCCGACGAGAGTCGGAGCCGGTGTAGTATGATTCAATCTTAGCCTTCTATTGACGCTTTGCCTGTTTGATGGTTCGTCGCAGGGCATAGCGGGATTTCTTGTAAGCTTCCGGGTTAGAGTCCCGCACCTTGAAAGCGATAGCGCTACCCTTTAGCTCAGTGCGAATGTTGCCTGTAATCCATGGCTTCTGGTTGGGGTATGTACGTACAGTCACTGTGGGGACGACGTCCTCAATGCACTTATTGATAAAGCCAGTGACTGATGTGGTGTATTCCTCAATGTCATTGGAAGAATCCCGGAACATGTTCCAGTCTGTGATAGCAAAGCAGTCCTGTAGTTTAGCATCTGCTTCATCTGACCACTTTTTTATAGACCGAGTCACTGGTGCTTCCTGCTTTAATTTTTGCTTGTAAGCAGGAATCAGGAGGATACAGTTGTGGTCGGATTTAATAAATGGAGGGTGAGGGAGAGCTTTGTACGCGTCTCTGTGTGTGGAGTACAGGTGATCTGGATTTTTTCCCCCTCTGGTTGCACATTTCACATGTTGATAGAAATTTGGTAGAACTGATTTACGTTTCCCTGCATTAAAGTCTCCGGCCACTAGGAGCGCCGCCTCTGGGTGAGTGGTTTCCTGTTTGCTTATTTCCTTATACAGCTGACTGAGTGCGGTCTTAGTGCCAGCATCTGTCTGTGGTGGTAAATAAACAGCCACGAAAAGTATAGCTGAGACCTCTCTAGGCAAGTAGTGTGGCCTATCACATTTCACATTGGATATATTAACTACAGAAACGTAAGACAGGTTTTTAATTCTGGTCTCACTCTGCACACACAAGCTTGTTAGCTAGCTAGCTTCTCTGGTCCAACGTTAAGCTAACTCTGAAGTTCAAAGTTATTAAAAGTTCCTCCATAGAAGCCGCTCCTCCAAAGTATAATTCTTTGGGCCTAATTCCGATAATGCATGTCATCACAAGATGCCCAGAGCATCAAGCCAAGCCTCCTCCTGCACCCTCTCTCGATCTCTCCTCACCTGCAAAATGTCAGTGGCGTCTCACGCCCTACACGTGTCTTTTCACCATGCATGTAAACAACTCACTCCGTAGCAAGCTGCTCTATCCGTACTGCATGATTGGTGAAGTAGTTTATGTTGAGCTAAATGTAAAAAAAATAAAAAATTCAGAGGTTTATATTGTTCCTTTTGAAACCTCTGTAATCAGATGTTTTGTACATTTAGCTCGACATTAAATTACTTTTAACCGGTTCAGAACTGTATTTTGCTGGTCGGAAAAGTGGAACGTAACGAAAAAATTTATGATTCTGTTCAGAACGAAACCATTGGAAAATAATTTTGGTTCCAACCCCTGGTACTTTGTCTTGTTACGATCCAGACTTTGATTAGAAGCCAGTCGGATGCCCCTTTTGCTTATAAAATGAGTGGTTTATTTCTCCATCTTGAATTGCATGGCCGTGCAAGTAATGATAAGAAATCAATGCATGTCTCTCTTGAGACCCAATACCTCAACAGCTCATTTTGGTTTGTGAGGATCGAGGAATAAAGAAAAGCTTTAAGAATTTCTCAGTCATTGCTGAGGATGAATCTCATGGAGGGTTTTGTCTGAATCCAGTCATTCGTGTTCTCACTGCCAGACAATGTGCTTCCACTCTGGACAGACACTCAGGCAACAACTCAGCTTAGTTTGGAAAGGGAAAAACCCCACACATCATGCAGCAGAGCACATGCAGCCCTCTCTGGGAATGTTTAGATATCTCCTCAACGGAAAAAGGAAAACTTCCCTCTTTCTCTCCTCTCTCTCTCCATGCTCCAACTGCAGCGGGAGAAGACTGAGACTTGGTTTGGAGTGAAGTCAGCGAATGTCCTGGATGTTGAGTAAGAGTCAGTAGGAGAGTCCGGATGTCTGGTGGTTGAGGTCAGGAGTCAGATGGATAAGTCAGGATGTCCTGGTGTGTTGAGGTAAGAGAGTCCAGTAGGGAGAGTCAGGATGCCTGGTTGTTGAGGTTAAGGAGTCAAGATAGGAGAGTCAGGATGTCTGGTTGTTGAAGTAAGAGTCAGAGAGAGTGATGTCTGGTTGTTGAGGTAGAGATCAGTAGATAGAGAGAGTAGGATGTCTGTTTTGTGTGACAGTGTAGTCAGTAGGAGAGTCAGGATGTCTGGTTGTTGAGGTAGGATGTCATTTGTAGGTAGAGTAGGAATGGGTCTGGTTGGTTTGAGGTAAGGGAAGTTCAGTTAGGAGAGATTGGTAGCTTAGGTATCGTCTGGTTGGTTGACGGTAGATGAGTTGTGGGTCAATATTGTGAGGTAGTCATGAGATTCTTGTTGTTGTGAGGTAGTTAGGCAGGTGAGTTAGGTAGAGAGTTCAGGATTGTCTGGTTTTTGAGTGGATGTCTGGTTGTTGAGGTAGTTAGATGTTATTCGGTTCCCTGTGTGGCTGTACAGGTTGTAGAAGCATTCGCGTCTGCAACGCTTTTTGGTTTAGGTGGTTGTGGTGCGGTTGGGGTCTCTATTTTTTTGATTGTACTCTGGTAGTTTGTCTCCGCCCCCAGCCGCTTGGGGTGGTGGGGCCCTCGGCCTGTGTTGAGGATCCCGTCTCAGTATGCGTCGAGGATTTGGGAACTTCCTTGGAGGTTGCTCTAAGTGTTCTCCTCGCGGGTTGTCTTGTGGACTCAGGTACCGACTGGTCATTAAACCACGAGGAGCGTTGGTCCAGAGAAATGAGACTTAAAATAACAGTCGTGACCTAAACTTATAAAGTCTCAAAGATTTAATTAAGTGTTTCACGGATATTCCGGTCGGGGTGCTGTGTCTCTGCGTAGGTTCGTAAAGAAGGGCCGATGGTGTTTGGGGTCTTGGGCTCGGTTGCTCCCTGCCACGTCTTGTTATCATCTTTTCTTTCGCTATCTATTTTGGGTTGGATCGGCTTTTATTCGTGTCTTCCCAGGTTGGTCTGTTGTCTACGGACAAAAAGGGACGGTCCCTAGACATCGTTATTTGTCGCCGTGGTTTGAAAAGCCGGTCTCTCCGGGTTCTGTGATTACCTTGTGTTGTCTACTTGTAGGTTGCCGAGCGCTGTCAAGGCGGCGACTGTACGGCTCTACTTTGTTTCTAGCTTTCCTTGATGTTTCGTGGACTCTTTTCCCTCCACATTAGGTCTCATCTTCGGGGTATTACGTTTTTCAGTGGCCGTGACGCGCAGTTGCATGCGTGACGTGCGTGGACGGGGTGGGTGGGTGAGTGGTGTTGGAGTAGAGCGCTGGTGGTGAACGCCTCTCAGGGTCGACGTGTTGATTGGGTTGCTGTTAACTGTGGCCGTGTTTTTCCGCGCTTTGGTCTTTGGGAGACCTTGTGTTGTCTTCTGTTGACCTTGGCTGAGGGGCCGGCGTGCTCTGCTTTTGCCTCATTAGTGCTTTGTGTTCTCGTTGTTTTCTCCTGTAGTTTGGTGCTTCTTTCTTTATTTTTTGCTTTCTATTCGAGACGTCTTGGGCCTTGTTCAGATTTGTGTGTTCTCGGGCTTTCTTCTTCCCTTTGTCCTTTTCTTTCTTCGCTTGTCGCATATTTTGCTTGGGTCCTCCTTTGTTCCTAGGGCGCGTCTTGTTGCCTGGTTTGCATGCCTGTCCCGAGCCTTTGGTCTTTTATGCCGGTCTGTCTCTGTTGTGTGCACTCTGTTGGACCTTCTGCGTGGTGGCTCTGCCTCCTCTCTTTCTTCTTCTTCTGTGCGCTTGGTCTGCGTGATTACGTTTACGCTCTCTTCCTTCCCTCTCGTTCATTTTTTTGTTTTTTACCTCCGCTTTGTGTCGATAACTGGGGTTACTGCTGGGGCTCACGCTGTGCTTTTCCTTTTCTCCTCTTTTTGGGATGTTGTTTGGCCTGCCCCCGTCGCTGTATCCGGCGGCTGTTCTCGCTGGCGTTGTATTCTTCTTTTTCTGTTCGTTTTAGCGAGGTGTACTAGAGCTCTGTGGTCTTTTTTACTCGCATGTGTGTACGTGTTGACTGTCTGTCGCGTATTCCCGTTGCTCTTGTGTTCTTTTGTATTGCTCTTTGGCGTTGGGGTCACCGGGGTGTGTTGCGGGTTGTCGGCTCTTCTTTGGGTCCACTGGTCCTCTCATTGTTGGTGCTCCGGGGATGTTCTTTCCCCAGTTGGCTTCGGCGTGACTTTGAGTAGTCTGGTGTCTTCTTCGGAGTGTCAGGCCGGTGCTGTGCCGGGCTGGTGGTAGTTTTTTTCTATCTCATCTACTGGGTGCTTCTTGGGGCTTGTGTTCTTACTGCTGTTCTTCATGTGGTGGGGGGTTGGTCTGCTCTGAAGGCGTCTCGTCCTGGTGGTTGCCCAATACGGCGCTCCGTCCTTTCTCTGTGGCCTTCGTAGCTTTGGGCGTGCCTCCTCGGCTGTGTCGCGTGTCTGTTTTGATCCTGTGTCGCGATATTTTTTCCTTTCTGGTAATTGCTTCTGAGGTGCCTACCTGTTCCACCTTCGCCCAGTTTTCTGGGCTCGCGCCTTGATTGCCTTTCTACTTGCTCGGGCTGGCTCCTTGGTCGTGAGCCCGTATCTGTTGCTATGCAGTGGTCTGTGGGCCACCCCTCTCGCGTGATGATGTCGCGGTCGCCCGCGCCGCCGGCCCGCCGCGCGCACCGGCGCCCAGCGGGGTTCGTTTTGAGGGCTAAGCCGGAGCGATAGCGTCTATCAGTAGGAACAAGACGAAGCCACACCAGTAGTATAGCTAGGGTTTTAGGAATGGATCTGGTTGTTTCCGGCGGCCCGTCGGCGCCGGGCAGTGTTGGGTCGGGGGGTCGGAGGCTTGGTGGGTCAAGCTTGGCGGAGTGTGGGCTACGGTTAGGCCCTCTTTTCTTTTTTTGGAGCTGGGTTGCGCCCTATCCTCTGTTCTCCTTACCTTTGGGGGCATTTCCTGGCCGTCTGCGGTCATGGGGCGGTGCCGTTTCTGCTTTGGCCCTGTCGGTTTGTTCGGATGCGGTTCCGTTTGCATAGGTCCTGGGGACCGTCACTGCCCCTTTCCGCTGTTTTCATGGCGTTACGGTTCTCTCAGTGGCTTGCGTCGTTGATTCCTTGGGGCTGACTGCCTTGCGGGCCTCAATTCCGCTTCCCTGCTGGGCTGCGTTTGTTGGTGTCCCGCTCGCTATTCCACGAGGTGAGGCGTGGATCGCCCCGTCCGGTCTCTAGGTGGTGGCCCCTTTGCGGTACGTGCGATTACGTCCTTTCTGCTGGTTGAATTAGGGGTCGATGTCTGTGTGTTGTTTTGTAGTGTTGTTTGCTGCTGGTTGGTGTGGTGTGGTGGTACCTGTTTGCCTTGTTCTGGTGCCGTTGCTGGGATTTCGGGGGCCCTGTGGCAATTGTGGGTTGCCTCATCGTGTTCAGGCCTGCCTCCTGGTGTCTGTTGGTGCGTCTGCGCTGGCAACTGGGCCTTTTCGGTCCGGCTTGTGTCGCAGTATGCTTGCGTGGGGATGAGTGACCTTCTACGCCTGCTCGCGCCCAGTATAGGGTGGTTAGGGTGGCGCTGGACTTGGTTTGTTGATGTTTGGGGGTAATTGCGTTTCAGTCTGGTCACGTCTTTGCTTGCTAGATCTCTGGTTTTTGGTTGATTTTTGATGGTTGGATCGCGTGGCCTGCCTCCTTTTAGCCTACTTTCCCGCCCTTTGCTCTCGCTGGCTACCCGCGCTCCGGTGTATGCCTTCATGTCGGTACCGTGGATGTATTGGGTTTCGTGTTGGTCTGTCCGACACTACCGTGCTGTATTGGCCCTTTGAAACTGTGCAGTAAGGTTCGTTTTTGGCTTTTTTCTGGGAGTTTTGGGATGTACGGTAGTGTCTGATGCCTCTGGCTGTCCTTTCTCTGTTCTCGCTTTTGTTCTTATTGGGGCTTTTCCTGTCTGTAGGGACCTTGGGCGTCCCGCTTGGGGTGAGGTGAAATGTCCGCTTCATTTTTGTTTTCCCCTGAGCCTCATGCCCTGGTTTTTCCTTGGGGCGGTGGGCGTGTCTTGTGTTATGGTAGTCGAGGGAGTGACGTCCTTTGGCTTGAGGTCCTGTGTAGGGTTGGGCGCGCTTCCCTTTCCCTCTGTGTGGGTTACTTTTTGTTCCT
Source organism: Salvelinus sp. IW2-2015 (assembly GCF_002910315.2). Lineage (NCBI taxonomy): Eukaryota > Metazoa > Chordata > Actinopteri > Salmoniformes > Salmonidae > Salvelinus > Salvelinus sp. IW2-2015. The sequence goes on from NC_036870.1 coordinate 26,876,786, forward strand.
GAGCGGGTCTGTGCTGCCCTCGTCGGTGGACTGCTTGTTTGCTGCTCTCAGTCTCCTTGTTTGCCGGTGTCACGTAGGTCCTAGCCCCTTGTGAGCGGGTCGCCTGGCGTGATCGGCGTTCGGCCCTGCGAGGCCGGCGGGCGTATCCACTCGCGCGTCGGCGGGGCCGTTGTGTGGCGCCGTGAGCTCGTCGGTTGTGGGTTCTCCCCTTTGGGCCAGCCTTTGACCAGTAAGTCTAGCGAGATATGATTTTTGGTGGCGTTTTGGTTCGAGTTGTTACTGACAGTTGAGTTTCCCTCTTAATGTAAGGACCCGGAGCCACTTGGACGATAGCTTGGAAAGGAGTAGTTTATGCGATGACACTGCTTGTTCATCTGGGCGGCTTTTGTTTTTCAATGAAGGGTCCTAGCGACGTCAGGCTCAGCGCTGCGCGGCGGGGCGACCCCCCTCACCCCGCCGGGCCGGAGGAGACGGGTCGGGGGACTCCTCGGAGGGCACCGGCCGTTCTCACTGGCGGGTGTGCCTGGGCCTCCCGTGTGGGTATTAGGTCGGTGTATATGATGCTCGGACCGAGTAAAGCTAGCTGCTGACAGGAAGTCAAGGTAGAATGCTTTCGGAGTCTGCGGGTGGTAGTTGGAGGGTAAGGTCCCTCAGCTTCCGGGCGGTTGGGGTTTTCCGCCTGGCGGGGCCTTGTTTCGGGAAGCCCTGGTTGGCCTTAGTTGTTCGACCGGGCTGTTTGGGACTGCCTCTACGCGACCTCTTTCTGCAAACGTCTTCTCTGGACCCCTTTGTGGTTTTTTTGGGCTCCGGGCCTTGGCCCGTGTGGTGCCCCGTTCTCCCAGAAAGACGTCCAGGAGAAATCTTGCGTATAGGCGCTTTTGGTATGGAGCCTCGCGATGAGAGTGTCCAGGCTTGTGTAGGGCTGTTTCTGCTGGTTTTTTTGCCACGTCGCTCTGGGGGTGCTTCCGGATTGCCGGGTTCATTGGCTGTCTTCTCAATCCCGGGCATTTTCGGCGCCATGTTGTACTCTTGTCGACGCCTTTGGCTCATCGCGCTGGTCAGAAGGTCAGCTTGCGCTGCCCCCTGGTCGTGGCTGCGGGCGCCCTCCGCTTGGGGTTCCAGTGCGTTCACTGGTCTTGGGTTGGACGACTCGTCCCGCTCTCATTCTTGCTGGCAGTTGATGGTCTGCTCTCGCTGCTGTCTCTTGAGATCCGGGCCCTCCCCTTGGCAGGGCTTGGGCGCCGGGTTTGATGTATTGCAGGTTTACTGGACCCTACACGTGGCTCGCGGTTCCCGGAGTCTTTCGCCAGGCCTCTCCAGTTGTCCCGACGCTTGCCGGTGTTTGCTGCCGGTGGGGTCTTCCACGTTTGCTCTGGGGGCTGCCGTTCTGCCACTACGAAGTTTTCGTTTTTTCTTGGTCTTTGTTTGGTTTGTTTCGCCAGAGTTAGCAAAAGAAGCTCATCTGTCTCCGGGAGGGTCGGAGAAGAGAAGTGGATATATGTTGTGGTTTGGTTGAGGGTTCAGTCCGGAGGAGAAAGAGAAGAAGAACGGCTCGGTCCACGGGGGCGCGAGACAGACTGTGAGTGAAGGGAGGATAATGAGAGAGTAGGAGAAACCCGCAGGTCACTTGAGAAGGAGAGGGGAGGCGGGGGGGGGGGGTCGGGGCGGTGGGGGTGGGGGGGGGGGGGGTGTGTGATGATGTATGAAAGAAGAGAGAGAGGAGAAGACAGCCTAGGTCCACAGCGGAAGGTAGGAGGAGGTGAGGGAGAAGAGAAGGGAGAAACAGCAGGTCCACAGGGAAGGAGAGGGAGTGGGGAGAAAGAGAGGAGGGAGAAACGCAGGTCCACAGGGAAGGAGAGGGAGTGAGGGAGAAGAGAGAGAGGAGAAACAGCAGGTCCACGGGAAGGAGAGGGAGTGAGGAGAAGAGAGAGAGGAGAAACAGCAGGTCCACAGGAAGGAAGAGGGAGTGAGGAGAAGAAGAGAGGAGAAACAGCAGGTCCACAGGAAGGAGAGGGAGTGAGGAGAAGAGAGAGAGGAGAAACAGCAGGTCCACGGGGAAGAGGAGGGAGTGAGAGGAGAAAGAGAGAGAGAGGAGAAACAGCAGGTCACAGGAAGGAGAGGGAGTGAGGGAGAAAGAGAGAGGAGAAACAGCAGGTCCAGAAGGAGAGGGAGTGAGGGAAGAGAAGGAGAGGAGAAACAGCAGGTCCACGGAAGGAGAGGGAGTGAGGGAGAAAGAGAGAGGAGAAACAGCAGGTCCACAGGAAGGAGAGGGAGTGAGGAGAAAGAGAAGAGGAGAACAGCAGGTCCACGGGAAGGAGAGGGAGTGAGGGAGAAAGAGAGAGGGAAACAGCAGGTCCCACTG
>NC_036870.1:26879172-26904375 GCF_002910315.2 Salvelinus sp. IW2-2015
GGGGGCTTGTCCCCAAACACCACACAAGGATATGAATATATGTACGCAAAAACACACACACACACAGACGGATATGAACACATGCACATGCACACACAGCGGCTGGAGAGCACAATGCACAGTGAACATCTCATTTGGTATTTCCTGTGTAACCCTACAGGTAGCGCACGTCCCTGCACTTCAGGCCCTGTCTCTATTAATTGTTGACGGGCTCTGGCCATGTTCAGATGGGGAAAAGGGGACTGATTGGGTGAGGGAGTCATGAGTGGTAGGGGGGATATTAAAGTCGTGCCTTTACCAGCATTGAATAAAAGAAAATGACAGCATATATGAGGAATTTTCCGACTAATGATGTGCGGATGTGGTAGCTAGGCTGGGGGAAAGAGGCTGACTGTGCTGTCTTTGTTCGCTGAGAGAGGGCCCCATGCAGCATTCCTGTACGCTGTGCATACTTTGGCAACTGTTGCACTCTGTTTTTAACTGTATACAGTTTATGCTGCTGCCTCTCTACTGTAAGCTTGTAGTCACAAGCTGTATCAGTTAAAACTCTGACTTTAAATCTTCTCTTCTTCCTTCTGGCCCTGTAGGGTATTGTTGTTGTCTTTGGCTGCTGTCAGGGTATTGTTGTTGTCTTTCTTGGCCTGCTGTCAGGGTATTGTTGTTGTCTTTCTTGGCCTGCTGTCAGGGTATTGTTGTTGTCTTTCTTGGCCTGCTGTCAGAGTATTGTTGTTGTCTTCCTTGGCCTGCTGTCAGGGTATTGTTGTTGTCTTTCTTGGCCTGCTGTCAGAGTATTGTTTGTGTCTTTCTTGGCCTGCTGTCAGGGTATTTGTTTGTCTTTCTTGGCCTGCTGTCAGGAGTATTGTTGTTGTCTTTCTTGGCCTGCTGTCAGAGGGTATTGTTGTTGTCTTTCTTGGCCTGCTGTCAGGGTATTGTTGTTGTCTTTCTTGGCCTGCTGTCAGGGTATTGTTGTTGTCTTTCTTGGCCTGCTGTCAGAGTATTGTTGTTGTCTTTCTTGGCCTGCTGTCAGGGTATTGTTGTTGTCTTTCTTGGCCTGCTGTCAGGGTATTGTTGTTGTCTTTCTTGGCCTGCTGTCAGGGTATTGTTGTTGTCTTTCTTGGCCTGCTGTCAGAGTATTGTTGTTGTCTTTCTTGGCCTGCTGTAGGGTATTGTTGTTGTCTTTCTTGCCTGCTGTCAGAGTATTGTTGTTGTCTTTCTTGGCCTGCTGTCAGGGTATTGTTGTTGTCTTTCTTGGCCTGCTGTCGAGTATTGTTGTTGTCTTTCTTGGCCTGCTGTAGGGTATTGTTGTTGTCTTTCTTGGCCTGCTGTCAGGGTATTGTTGTTGTCTTTCTTGGCCTGCTGTCAGAGTATTGTTGTTGTCTTTCTTGGCCTGCTGTCAGGGTATTGTTGTTGTCTTTCTTGGCCTGCTGTCAGGGTATTGTTGTTTCTGTCTTCTTGGCCTGCTGTCAGGGTATTGTTGTTGTCTTTCTTGGCCTGCTGTAGGGTATTGTTGTTGTCTTTCTTGGCCTGCTGTCAGAGTATTGTTGTTGTCTTCTTGGCCTGCTGTTAGGGTATTGTTGTTGTCTTTCTTGGCCTGCTGTCAGGGTATTGTTGTTGTCTTTCTTGGCCTGCTGTCAGGGTATTGTTGTTGTCTTTCTTGGCCTGCTGTCAGAGTATTGTTGTTGTCTTTCTTGGCCTGCTGTCAGGTATTGTTGTTGTCTTTCGTGTAAATTGTCTTTTGAAGAGAAAAATGGAAAAGGCGAGTGAATCTGGGGCCTGCTGTAAATAAGGGTGTTTACAGGCCAACTGACTGCTCAGCTAAGAATGGCCTGTCTGGAGACACAACCATTGAAGAAGGAAGAGATTGACTAGAAAAATCCTGGACTACATCCCAAATGGCACCCTATCGCCTATTTAGTGTACTTTTTATGACCAGGTCCCAAGGGTCTGTAGTCTGCAGCTAGGCTTTGATTTGTGATGCATGCAGACTTTTTGCTTGCATAATGTAAACAATAGTTAAGCCCAACAGCATGGGTGTGCTGTCAGTACTTTTATCAGCACAGCCCATGTTTTGCATGGTGAAGTGTTCAATAAAGTACAGCACAGCCCATGTTTTTCATGGTGAAGTGTTCAATAAAGTACAGCAAGCCCATGTTTTGCATGGTGAAGTGTTAAATAAAGTACAGTACAGCCCATGTTTTGCATGGTGAAGTGTTCAATAAAGTACAGCACAGCCCATGTTTTGCATGGTGAAGTGTTCAATAAAGTACAGACAGCCCATGTTTTGCATGGTGAAGTGTTCAATAAATTACAGTACAGTAACTACTGTCTCTCTACAGGCGTCCACTATTGCAGTCCAATGATGCATAGGCAGGCCAAGAATTTGCCTGATCTGTCACATAGAAAGGACAAAACATATAGGGTCATGAGGTTTTCCTGGTCAGGGCCTAGTTACACATTATTACATATGACAGTTAGGGTCAGGAGGTTTTCCTGAACACACGACCTGACCAGGCAGGTAAATCTCTTGGCCCTAAAGCATTGGAAGAAACCTGCTGTTCTCTCTCTCTGTCTCCATTTTGTCCTTAGCACACATCTGGTGGATCAGGTCCCTTTAAAGGAGTCTGTCTGTCTGTCCGGGGGCCCTGCATGGTAGAAAACAATGTGTTAAAGGAGTCTGTGTGTCTGTCCGGGGGCCCTGCATGGTAGAAAACAATGTGTTAAAGGAGTCTGTGTGTCGTTCCAGGAGCCCTGCATGGTAGAAACAATGTGTTAAAGGAGTCGCCTGTCTGTCCGGGCCCTGCATGGTAGAAAACAATGTGTTAAAGGAGTCTGGTGTGTGTCCGGGGGCCCTGCATGGTAGAAAACAATGTGTTAAAGGAGTCTGTGTGTCTGTCCGGGGGCCTTGCATGGTAGAAAATAATGTGTTAAAGGAGTCGTGTGTGTCTGTCCGGGGGCCCTGCATGGTAGAAAACAATGTGTAAAGGAGTCTGTGGTTCTGTCCGGGGCCCTGCATGGTAGAAAACAATGTGTTTAAAGGAGTCTGTGTGTCTGTCCGGGGGCCCTGCATGGTAGAAAACAATGTGTTAAAGGAGTCTGGTGTGTCTGTCCGGGGGCCTGCATGGTAGAAAACAATGTGTTAAAGGAGTCTGTGTGTCTGTCCGGGGGCCCTGCATGGTAGAAAACAATGTGTTAAAGGAGTCTGTGTGTCTGTCCGGGGGCCCTGCATGGTAGAAAACAATGTGTTAAAGGAGTCTGTCTGTCTGCCCGGGGGCCCTGCATGGTAGAAAACAATGTGTCCATCAGGACCAGGGTTTCTGTGCCTGTGTTCCAAATGGCCCTATTACCTATGTTACACACTGCTTTTAAAAGTACCCAATTGATACCCGACTCAAGTAAAAGTGAATGTCACCCGTAAAATACCACTTGAGTAAAAGTCTAAAAGTATTTGGTTTTAAATATACTTAAGTATCAAAAGTAAATGTAATTGCTCAAATATACTTACACTCAGACATAATTTACAAATGAAGAATTTGTGTTTAGTGAGTCCGCCAGATCAGAGGCAGTAGGGATGACCAGGGATGTTTTCTTGATAAGTGTGTGAATTGGACCATTTTCTGTCCAGATACCCCCAAAACTACTTAAGTAGTACTTTAAAGTATTTTTTTACTTGAGTACTTCACACCACTGGAGAGGGGGAAAGAGGGGGGCAACAAGAGGGAGAGAGAGTGAGGGAGAGAGAGAGAGAGGGAGGTAGGCGGATGTGCTTTGTCATTGAGGCTTGCCTTGGACGATCCACTGTTCTGCCTTCCTGCCTGCTCTCTGTGCTGCCCTGTTCTGCCTTCCTGCCTGCTCTCTGTGCTTCCTGTTCTGCTTCCTCGCTGCTCTCTGTTCTCTGTCTGTTCTGCCTTTCTGCTGCTCTCTGTGCTGCCTGTTCTGCCTTCCTGCCTGCTCTCTGTTCTGCCCTGTTCTGCATTCCTGCCTGCTCTCTGTTCTGCTGTCTCTGTGCTTCTGTTCTGCCTTCCTGCCTGCTCTCTGTGCTTCTGTTCTGCCTTCCTGCCTGCTCTCTGTTCTGCCCTGTTCTGCCTTCCTGCCTGCTCTCTGTTCTGCCTGTTCTGCCTTCCTGCCTGCTCTCTCTGTTCTGCCTGCTCTCTCTGTTCTGCCTGTTCTGCTTCCTGCTGCTTCTCGTTCTGCTGTTCTGCTTCCTGCCTGCTCTCTGTGCTTCCTGTTCTGCCCTTCTGCCTGCTCTCTGTTCAGCCTGTTCTGCCTTCCTGCCTGCTCTCTGTTCTGTCTGTTCTGCCTTCCTGCCTGCTTCTCTGTTCTGCCTGCTCTCTGTGCTCTCTGTTCGTCTGTTCCTGCCTTCCTGCCCTGCTCTCTGTTCGCCTGCTCTCTGTGGGAAGGAGAGGGAGTGAGGGAGAAAGAGAGAGAGGAGAAACAGCAGGTCCACGGGAGGGAGTGAGGGAGAAGAGAGAGAGGAGAAACAGCAGGTCCACGGGAAGGAGAGGGAGAAAGAGAGAGAGGAGAAACAGCAGGTCCGGGACGAAGTAGCAGGTACGGTGAAACAGGGCAGACTTCCATAGCTGCAGGCAGAACTGGACCGGCCTCCCGACCGATTGGACTGGGGACAGGGACAGCCAGGCGTTGTCAGGCCAGGTAGGCCTGAGGCATGGTCTTAGGGCTCAGGTCCTCCAGCTGCTCTGTTGTTTCACAGAGTGAAGCCTGATTTATATAGAGAGGCCGATGTGTTTTATGGAGAGAGAGAATGAAACGTATATGTGCTATAGTGAGCGAGACATAGGAATGTGTGTTATGGGGGACTCGGACAGAGGTCTATACTGGAATAGAGAGGGAATAGAGAGGGACAGACACATATAAGGGTTATATAGAGAGATGTTCAGATATTTTATAGAAAGAGGGAGGAGAGAGGGAGGAGAGAGAGAGGAAGAGGTATGTGCTTAGCTTAGCAGCACTGATAGTGGCCAGAAGAAGAAACACATTTCCTGGGTCTGCATAGGGCCATAGGCCAAGGATGCTTGGAAAGGGAAAGACTTTATAAATCACCTTCGATTGGTACATGCAGCATATGTCATTTGTTCATGAATACCAAATGATGGTCCTTTAACCATTATAACGTATTTAACCAACTCCTCTGACTATAATTGCCATGGAATGCACTACATGCCATACCAAACACAGCAATATCTGGATCTATGGCTCTCTAACCGAAATCATTACTGTATGTTTCAGGAAGTCTTCTCCGCGCTAATTCTGCATGGTAACAACACTTCCTGCACTTCCTGCTGTGTCTATCTGTGGCCTGGCCTTCAAATAACGACGCATATACTTAAGCCCTCACATCAGTTAGTGTTGACTACGTGGTTCTTCCTAGAAGTCTGCTGGAGTGCAGTCTAGTTGTGTTGTGGTGTTTGAGAAAGATGCAATGGAAAAAAGACACATGCGAATAACAGCAGGCGTATGTCTCTCTCGAAGAGACGTAACCACAGGAAAGGGTTTGATTGGGTTTGATATTGCACACATGCATCTATCCACGTGTTATATAGTGATATCTGTCTCTCGGTCTGTGGTGGTATTTTCCCCTGAGTGCTTGGTAATTTCATTTCGAGGTACCCTTTTGGTCTGACATATGGATGCTCACATCAACACTCAATTCAGTTCAAGGGTTTGTATAGAACATAGTTATGATGTAGGGCCGTGACAAGAGAGAGAGTTAGATATATGAGATAAGATATATGAGATTATATATATGAGATATATGAGAGTTAGATATATGAGATAAGATATATGAGAGTATATATATGAGAGTTAGATATATGAGATAAGATATATGAGAGTATATATATGAGATATATGAGAGTTAGATATATGAGATAAGATATATGAGAGTATATATATGAGAGTTAGATATATGAGATACCTCATCCCCATATTGTTATTTATTTATAATTGTTTTTGCTCCTTTGCACCCCAGTATCTCTACTTGCACATTCATCTTCTGCACATCTATCACTCCAGTGTAAATTGCTAAATTGTAATTATTTCGCCACGACGGCCTATTTATTGCCTTACCTCCCTAATCTTACTTCATTTGCACACACTGTATATAGACTTTCTTTTCTATTGTATTATTGACTGTATGTTTGTTTATTTCGTGTGTAACTCTGTGTTGTTGTTTGTGTCGCTTTGCTTTATCTTGGCCAGGTCGCAGTTGTAAACGAGAACTTGTTCTCAACTGGCCTACCTGGTTAAATAAAGGTTAAATAAAATACAAAAATAAAACAAAATAAGAAGCCAAAGAAATGTAATGAAACTTCACAAGATGACAGCGATGACATTTAATGATCCTGTCAATTAGGCAGTACAACGACCACTTCATTCATGCTTTTTATAAACTCAACCCCCCCACACATGAAAATAGGTTTCAGTGCTCTAAAAGCTTCAATGGCCTGCCTCAGTTCTTTTTTAGAATGAGTCATGTGCATCTCATCTCGGGTCACGTGACACGAGCCAACCAACACTGTTCACAGCTTCAACTTCCTCTGTTTCCACTTAGCAAGGAAGAATGAACTGAGAAAGTGTCATCGTAGCACATGTGGCTGTAAAAATAGCATCTGACCATTCTATCAGTTCGCAAGAAGAACATGAGGTTTTGTCATGTACTTTAATCAACCTCGTCACACACCCAACACCAGTGAACTCTGTCTTTCAGATACCCGATGATAGTCTTCTAGATAACTGAATTACTTAAAGTTATTTATGATTTGCCAGCATTGTACCACCCTGCATCCCACTACTGACTTGCTTCTGAAGCTAAGCAGGGTTGGTCCTGGTCAGTCCCTGTTTGGGAGACCAGATGCTGCTGGAAATGGTGTTGGAGGGCCAGTAGGAGGCACTCTTTCCTCTGGTCTAATGCCCCAATGCCCCAGGGCAGTCATTGGGGACATTTCCCTGTGTAGGGTGCTGTGTTTCGAATGGGATGTTAAATGGGTGTCCTGACTCTCTGTGGTCACTAAAGATCCCATGGTGCTTATTGTAGGGGTGTTAACCCTGGTGTCCTGGTTAAATTCCCAATCTGGCCTTCATACCATCATGGCCACCTAATCATCCCCAGTTTACAATTGGCTCATTCATCCCCCTCCTCTCCCCTGTAACTATTCCCCAGGTTGCTGCTGTAAATGGGAATGTGTTCTCTGTCAACATACCTGGTAAAATAAATCAAATAAAACGTTTCCATTCAGACTAGGAGTCGGATAAGTCTATAAACCAAACATAATCTACTAAACCTAATTGAGTGATCATATTATTTGACTCAAAGTCAACCCTCAACACAGCTACTACATAATTATCATATACTTACACACTCTCATGGGATGTCATCGTCCCAAAGGTACAGTCCACATTAGTAAGGCCAAAGGTGAACATGCAACCTTGTAGTAACTGGTCTGTTACCAAACCGCAGGGCAGGCTTAGTTTTGTTCATAATTCTCTCACTGTGTTGGACAAACATGCAAGGCATTTGGAAAACATTGGTCTTTGCTAACACGGTGATAAGCAGAGAGAGAGGGAGAGAGAGAGCAGCACCGGCTGCCGGGGCCTCGGGCCAAACGACCGCCGTAGGAAAAACTGGAGAGGGAAAGCACCTGGAAGCAGTCCACGTTCTCGCGAGGGGTCACTGAGTTTTGTCTGATGGTTTTCCCTACTGTAGCTGTTAACAATGCTGCTTTTCCTGTGGGCTAACAGTCAGTCGACACAGCTCCCAGCAGAGTACAAGCACAGGGTTAGAAACTGGGAGACATGTGGGAAGCAGCTCTGGCTCTGGCACAAAATGGCTGCCTGCCTGCTAATTTCCCAAGTGGGCGCTGCTACACGTTAGTAGAGCAAGAGGTGTTCCACACTCCCTCCTCGAGCATCGCAAAGCACTTTCAAACCTGATGTCTGTGGGGGGAACGCAATATAAATACAATTTAGTAACATTATTCTAAGAGCCAAGAGTTGTACTGGGGTTTGTTTGAGTATGACTGAGTCCTGTGAAAGCAGTGGATCTTGTTGTAATGGACACACACCCACACACCCACACACACCCACAGCCACACACCCACACACCACACACACACACACACACACACACACACACACACACACACACACACACACACACACACACACACACACACACACACACACACACACACATACACACACACACACACACACACATAACACACACCACACAACACCACACACACACACACACACACACACACAGGGACCAGTGCTGAGTTCCCTGATGGCTCACTATGGAAACACTGTGTGATCTGGGCATACCAAAACGGGAGCGCTCCCAGAGACCTGCCCTGCCAGATATGATTTCATACCTTATGTAACCCTGAGACAGGGGCACAGAAACACGTGTGTGTGTGTGTGTCATTTGGCGTTCTCAGGTAAAACACTTAAAGAGAGAGGACTGTGAGGGAGGAAAGAGGAATGTGTCTCAGGTATCAGGAGTGCTCTGGTCTCAGCCTCTCCTCCTCCTCTTCTCCTCTCCTCCTCTTCTCCTTTCTTCCTCTTTTCCTCTTCTCCTCCTTTCTTCCTATTCTCCTCCTCTTCTCCACAATTCATCTTTCTTCCTCTTCTCCTCCTTCTCCTCCACTTCTCCTCTCCTCCACTTCTCCTCCTTCTCTTCTCTCCTCCTCTCCTCCTCCTCTCCTGCTCCCTTCTCCTCCTCCTCTCCTGCTCCCCTTCTCCTCCTCTCCTCCTCCTCTCCTCTTCTCCTCCTCTTCTCCCTTCTCCTTTCATAGTGTGGGTGAAGCCTGTGGTAGAGGATGTACCTAATGCATACCAGAGGGTCACGTTTTATGTCTGTGTATGGAGAACATGTAAGAGAAGGGTGTGTGTGTGTATGTTGTGTGTGTGTGCGTTTTTACAGTATGTGTATTATGTGTGTATTACTGTGTTGATTGTGTGTATTAATGTGTGTATTAATGTGTTGATTGTGTGTATTAATGTGTTGATTGTGTGTATTAATGTGTGTATTAATGTGTTGATTGTGTGTATTAATGTGTTGATTGTGTGTGTGTAGGTGGTGACGTTGTGGTACAGAGCCCCAGAGGTGTTGCTCCAGTCCAGCTATGCCACCCCAGTTGACCTGTGGAGTGTGGGCTGTATCTTCGCTGAGATGTTCAGGAGAAGGTGAGTGGTCCTGGTACACACACACACACACACACACACACACACACACACACACACACACACACACACACACACACACACACACACCACATCACACACACACACACACACACATACATATACTGGGAGACACTGCACATTGACCTTATGTCATCTGTGACATCTTTTCAGTCCCTCTAGACGTGTCAAACTCATTCCACGGAGGGCAGAGAGTCTGTGGCTTTTCACTCCTCCCTTGTACTTGATTGATTAATTAAGGTCAGTGATTAGTAAGGAACTCCCCTCACCTGGTTGTCTATGTCTTAATTGGACACAAATTAAAAGGAGAAACCAGAAACCAGCAGACCCTCGGCCCTCCATGGAATGAGTTTGACACCCCTACTACACTCTTAGAAAAAAATATGCTATCTAGAACCTAGTGATGCACCGATATGACATGTTTGGCCTATACCGATATCCAATATTTTCCTTGCCAAAAAAACCCCCAATACCGATAACTACAATTAATACCGATAACTACAACTTTTAACTTCTTTGGGACTGGGGGGCAGTATTGAGTAGCTTGGATAAAAAGGTGCCCAGAGTAAACTGCCTGCTACTCAGTTCTAAAAGCTAGAATATGCAAATAATTAGTAGATTTGGATAGAAAACACTCTGAAGTTTCTAAAACGGTTTGAATGATGTCTGTGAGTATAACAGAACTCATATGGCAGGCAAAAACCTGAGAAAATGACACCGTATTACCTTTATAGTGCACTACTTTCAACCAGGGCCAATAGGGCTCTGGTCAAAAGTAGTGCACTATGTAGGGAATAGGGTGCCATTTGCAACACACGTATACTCTCATTGTGAAGCCACATACACTACATGGCCAAAAGTATGTGAACATCCCTTCAAATTAGTGGACTCGGCTATTTCAGCCACATCCAATGCTGACAGGTGTATAAAATTGAGCACACAGCCATGCAATCTCCATAGACAAACATTGGCAGTGGAATGGCGTCACTGAAGGGCTCAGTGACTTTCAACGTGGCACCGTCATAGGATGTCACCTTTCCAAGAAGTCAGTTTGTCAAATTTCTGCCCTGCTAGAGCTGTCCTGGTAAACTGTAAGTGCTTTTATTGTGAAGTGGACATGTCTAGGAGCGAAACCGGCTCAGCCGCGAAGTGTTCGTCGGGAGCTTCATATGGGTTTCCATGGCCGAGCAGCCGCTCACAAGTCTAAGATCACCATGCGCAATGCCAAGCGTTAGCTGGAGTGGTGTAAAGCTCGCCGCCATTGGACTCTGAAGCAGTATGAAGCAGTAGAAATTAGTTTTCTGGAGTGCTGAATCACACTTCCCCATCTGGCAGTCTGACAAATCTGGGTTTGGCGCATGCCAGGAGAACTCTACCTGTCTGAATGCATAGTGCCAACTGTAAAGTTTGGTGGAGGAGGAATAATGGTATTGGGGCTGTTTTTCATGGTTCAGGCTAGGCCCCTTAGTTCCAGTGAAGGGAAATCTTAACGCTACATTGTGCAATGACATTCTAGACAATTCTGTGCTTCCAACTTTCGTGCAACAGTTTGGGGAAGGCCCTTTCCTGTTTCAGCAGGAAAATGCCCCCTTGCACAAAGCGAGGTCCATACAGAAATGGTTTGTCAAGATCGGTGTGGAAGAACTTGACTGGCCTGCACAGAGCCCTGACCTCAACCCCATCAAATACCTTTGGGAACTAATTGGAACACACACTGCGAGCCAGGCCTAATCGCCCAACATCAGTGCCGACCTCACTAATGCTCTTGTGGCTGAATGGAAGCAAGTCCCCGCAGCAATGTTCCAACATCTAGTGGAAAGCCTTCCCAGAAGAGTGGAGGCCGTTACAGCAGCAAAGGGTGGACCTACTCCATATTAATGACTTCCCAGAAGAGTGGAGGCCGTTACAGCAGCAAAGGGTGGACCTACTCCATATTAATGACTTTCCAGAAGAGTGGAGGCCGTTACAGCAGCAAAGGGTGGACCAACTCCATATTATTAATGCCCATGATTTTGGAATGAGATGTTCGATGAGCAGGTGTCCACATGCTTTTGACCATTTCGTGTATCTCTGACCACAGGTGCAGAAACCCATGGGCACTTTTTGTAATGTTGATCTCCAGACCTAGTGCAGTGATTTCATAAAACTGGAAAAGTAAAATGTATGCAAAAATGACTGTCACCTGCGTTTATTTTCAGCTAACTTAACATGTGTAAATATTTGTATGAACATAACAAGATTCAACAACTGAGACATAAACTGAGCAAGTTCAGTGAGACATGTGACTAACAGAAATGGAATAATATGTCCCTGAACAAAGGGGGGGCCAAAATCAAAAGTAACAGTCTGGTGTGGCCACCAGCTGCATTAAGTACTGCAGTGCATCTCCTCCTCATGGACTGGACCAGATTTGCCAGTTCTTGCTGTGAGATGTTACCCCACTCTTCCACCAAGGCAACTGCAAGTTCCTGGATATTTCTGGGGGGAATGGCCCTAGCCCTCACCCTCTGATCCAACAGGTCCCAGACGTGCTCAATGGGATTGAGATCCGGGCACTTCGCTGGCCATGGCAGAACACTGACATTCCTGTCTTGCAGGAAATCACGCACAGAACGAGCAGTATGGCTGGTGGGATTGTCATGCTGGAGGGTCATGTCAGGATGAGCCTGCAGGAAGGGTACCACATGAGGGAGGAGGATGTCTTCCCTGTAACGCACTGCATTGAGATTACCTGCAATGACAACAAGCTCAGTCCAATGATGCTGTGACACACCGCCCCAGACCATGACGGACCCTCCACCTCCAAACCGCTCCCGCTCCAGAGTGCAGGCCTCGGTGTAACGCTCATTCCTTCGACGATTAACGCGAATCCGACCATCACCCCTGGTGAGACAAAACCGCGACTCGTCAGTGAAGAGCACTTTATGCCAGTCCTGTCTGGTCCAGCGACGGTGGATTTGTACCCATAGGCGACGTCGTTGCCAGTGATGTCTGGTGAGGTCCCACAGGTGTGAATTTCGGATGTGCCGATCCTGTGCAGGTGTTGTTACACGTGGTCTGCCACTGCGAGGACGATCTGCTGTCCGTCCTGTCTCCCTGTAGCGCTGTCTTAAGCATCTCACAGTACGGACATTGCAATTTATTGCCCTGGCCACATCTGCAGTCCTCATGCCTCCTTGCAGCATGCCTAAGGCACGTTCACACAGATGAGCAGGGACCCTGGGCATCTTTCTTTTGATGTTTTTCAGAGTCAGTAGAAAGGCCTCTTTAGTGTCCTAAGTTTTCATATTTGTGACCTTAATTGCCTACCGTCTGTAAGCTGTTAGTGTCTTAACGACCGTTCCACAGGTGCATGTTCATTAATTGTTTATGGTTCATTGAACAAGCATGGAAAACAGTGTTTAAACAGGGTCCTGAAAAAGGGACATTTATTTTTTTCCTGAGTTTATAAAGTTTGAAAAGTAAGGGATAGTGCATTTACGAGTTATATGAAAAATCCAACTGCTGTATGTTTTTCATGGAATTAGTCGACTTGGGGGTTTCCTCACTAATATTGACTGGAAATATGATTTCTACTGCTGTTACATTTTTTGTCAGTTTGGTTATCAAGCCGTAATAAAATTCCGCCACAGTTGGCTGTGGTTGCAGGCAGCAGAGGATTCACTTTCTTGATATAGGTATTTGTCAGTTTGTGGTGTAACATACTTCTTCTACTGAAATCCCAAGCTGTTAATCAAGCCTCCCTCACATCAGAAAAAGAAATGCAATGATAAAGAGTCAAGTTGCAGCCTCTTTCTGTAATACAATGTATATTTCTTTGCTGTAGGGTTTACTTATATATTACTGTTTTGTGTTTGTGATGAATATGAGAGAGAGTCACTGGTGTAAAAGATAAGCGGTCAATAGTAGTGCACTAAATACGAAATAGGATGCCATTTGGGACACAGTCGTTGTTGTGGTTAGGGAGCAGTGCCAACAGGGAGGGATCTGTCTGTAATTTATGTTTCCTTTCCCAACCGTCCGTCCTTACAACGAGACACACGTCTCCCCCTCTCACTAACGACGGATATGTGTGTGTGTGTCCGTTCATTATTGTGTGGATGCGTGCATGTGTTTGGCATGTGTGTGGCGTGTGTGTGCTTTGTACAGTATGTGTGTGTGTACAGTACATGTGTGTGTGTGTTTTGTACAGTATATGTGTGTACAGTACGTGTGTGTGTGTTTTGTACAGTATGTGTGTGTGTACAGTACATGTGTGTGTGTTCTGTACAGTATGTGTGTGTGTACAGTACATGTGTGTGTGTTTTGTACAGTATGTGTGTGTGTACAGTACATGTGTGTTTGTGTTTTGTACAGTATGTGTGTGTGTGTACAGTACGTGTGTGTTTTGTACATGTGTGTGTGTGTTTTGATTTTCCCGCTGTAGCCCGATGACTGATTATGGCTGATAATTCCCCATTGTCCTGGAGAGGATGTGGTGGGCTGTGTTTTCCCATAACTCTGATGTCACAGGCAGGACACTGAGGACGGATGAATGGACAGATGGGATGGAGGAGAGGACAGATCTCTGTCTTGGGATGACGATATCCTGTCTCTCTCTCTCTGACAGCATCCTGAGTGATATTGCAAACCCTGTGGCTATGTCCCAAAATAGGGCTCTGGTCAGAAATAGTACACTATTATATAAGTAATAGGGTGCCATTCAGGACATGTCCAATGTTTCATGGAGTTGGGAATTATCATGGTCATTGAAGGGGGAATTATCATGGTCATTGAAGGGACATTATCATGGTCTGTGAAGGGGGAATTATCATGGTCTGTGAAGGGGGAATTATCATGGTCATTGAAGGGGGAATTATCATGGTCATTGAAGGGGAATTATCATGGTCATTGAAGGGGAATTATCATGGTCATTGAAGGGGGAATTATCATGGTCATTGAAGGGGGAATTATCATGGTCATTGAAGGGGAATTATCATGTCATTGAAGGGGAATTATCATGGTCATTGAAGGGGAATTATCATGGTCATTGAAGGGGAATTATCATGGTCATTGAAGGGGGAATTATCATGGTCATTGAAGGGGAATTATCATGGTCATTGAAGGGGAATTATCATGGTCATTGAAGGGAATTATCATGGTCATTGAAGGGGGAATTACATGGCATTGAAGGGGGAATTATCATGGTCATTGAAGGGGAATTATCATGGTCATTGAAGGGAATTATCATGGTCATTGTGGTCATTGAAGGAGGAATTATCATGGTCATTGAAGGAGGAATTATCATGGTCATTGAAGGGGAATTATCATGGTCATTGAAGGGGATTATCATGGTCATTGAAGGGGGATTATCATGGTATTGAAGGGGAATTATCATGGTCCATTGAAGGGGAATTATCATGGTCATTGTGGTCATTGAAGGAGGAATTATCATGGTCATTGAAGGAGGAATTATCATGGTCATTGAATGGGAATTATCATAGTCATTGAATGGGAATTATCATGGTCATTGAATGGGAATTATCATGGTCATTAAAGGGGGAATTATCATGGTCATTGAATGGGAATTATCATGGTCATTGAAGAGGAATTATCATGGTCATTGAAGAGGAATTATCATGGTCATTGAAGGAAACTCAGGAAAATGTATTGGTTGTCACACCAAATCTGTAGTTGTAACCAGATTCTATTTGACTCTCTCTGACTTCACTCCAGTCAGACAGCACTTTAGCAAGTATTTACAGTGTATCTGACAATGGATTCGTTCATAGATTGACCATAGATTGACCCATAGATGGATCATAGATGGACCATAGATTAGGGTATAGATGGACCATAGATTGGATGTGATCATGACCATGTATAGCCACCGTAGTCTGTCTTTCTCTCTCTCTCTCTGTCTCTCTCTCTTTATCTTTCTCTCTGTCTCTCTTTCATCTCTCTCTCTCTGTCTCTCTCTCTTTATCTCTCTTTTGTTTAAGTCAAATTTCTACATGTTTCAATGGAAAGAGATATCCTCTATGGCATCATTCAACATTAGGTGCGTTGCTTTAGCAGCTGTGTGCGTGTGTGCGTGGCTGCGTACGTGCATGAGTACGCCAACGGCGTACCGCAGTTTCAGGGGGCCCCTGCGACTTCCTACAATTCTACATATTTTTCCATAAAGCTGAGAGAATTTTGTATTTTAAAAGTTTATTTCCTGCTATTCTACACATTTTTCAATGAGGCTGAGAAAATGTTGTATTTTAAAAGTTTATTTTCTACAATTCTACACGTTTTGCCATGAGGCTGAGAGAATTTAGTATTTTCTGAAATTCTACACATATAGCTAATCTTAAAGTAGTCCACACATTTTGCCATGAGGCTGAAAGAAGCAGTTTTACAGCAAATGTTCTGTATTTCAAAACATTTCTGCCATGGCTTATGACCTGTTCATATGCTACCTGGGGGGTGGGGGGGGTGTCAATGGCGTGCGTACATGCTTGTGTGTGTGCGGTTTTGTGCGTGTATGTGTGGTTCAGAGCCCCAAGTTGTGGTCAGGAGGGTTATGAAGGGAACATAAAAACATAATCAATTTAATGACCTGGGAAGAAAAAAAATATTCAAATGCGTTGTTGTAGGTTAAACCTTCACCTGGGAAATTTGTGGTGAGGTTTCAGTCTGTTTTGTTTGTATGTAATTACTTTATGACGTTTAAATGTTGGCACCAAAAACATAAAGGTCTATCGTGGTTTGACAGTAGCTTGGTAGATTTAACTACACCCACCCATGGTTTAAGCTTTTGTGTCCCAAATGGCACCCTATTCCCTATATAGTACACTACTTTAAACCAGAGCCCTATTGGGGGGAATAGGGTGCCATTTGGGACGCAAACCTTTCCTCACAGTACCTTACTAACACATCAATGAGTGTTCTCACAATGCTACTCTAACTATGCTAACACACCTATGGCTCTCTTCACACTATTCACCTGTAATCACACTCACACTGACACACTAACACACCTACTGTGTGTGCGTTTGTGTGTATGCGTGTGTGTGTGTGAATGCATGTGTGTGTGTGCGTGTATGCGTGTACGTGTGTGCATGTGTGTGTGTGTGTGTGTGTGTGATGACAGTAGAGGCTAGGTGATTTGTGATTCTCCCTGTGACACAATGAGCTGTAAAAGCATGTGTGTTCAGGACCTGGCTCCTGGCCAACTCTGCCTGGAGGTAGACGGTAGGCCCTTTGATGTCTATGAACAGCACCCCTCATTCTCTCTAGCTCTCTCTCTCTCTCTTTCACTCTCTCTCTCTTTCACTCTGTCTATCCTGCAGGTTATTAAGGTGGCTTTTTTTAAAGGCCACCTGTTACAGATTAAAGGGCACCTGGGAACTGCCTCTGACTGAGTCAGAGAGAGAGAGAGAGAGAGAGATCATGGGCTCCTGAGTTCTTCTGCAAAAAATGTAATTATAGTTGGATAAATGCCATGGACTTATACAGGAAACTACCATCTACATCAAAACCTTCAAAACAAATCAAAATTCCTTACCTAAAACCTTCATTCTTGGACAAAATTACCTGAATGGACTGTTACTACCAAGGACTATCAAGAAAAAACTTCTAACAAACCAAAACCTGCAGAAGAAACAACCTCGAAATACCATCCAACACAAAACTGGGTGAGTAATGCTCAGTCTGAACCTACTTTCTGAAGCCAAAAAGTAAAAGAATATAATCTCTAGGTAATTTTGTTATATAAAGCTAAGTAAGTAAGTATACTGAGCTACCAAGCTGATAGGAAAGAACAGACTGGCTGCAACTTCAATTAGCACTGAAGTGTGAAGTGAGAGGTGTGAAAACTCTTGAGCCTAACAATGGCAGCAGGGTTTCACAGCCTCTCACACCCAAATGCAGAGACCTTTGAAGCCCCCTGCGCCATGGCGTATCCCTGTGCAGATGTCATCCCAGTACAGTACCCCTTGGCTATTAAAAATAACACTGCACGGAATAAGTACAAAAAAATGCTCCTCAAGGACAATCCAGAGACACTGTTTGCTGGCTGCTACATAGAGGGGAACGTAAGCAACGTAATTGTCCACACAGACCATCCTCTGGCATGGCACAGTTCTATAAGAGCACACTACCCCTATGTCAAGAGAGAGGGTATTGGCCCAGGGTGGAAACTCAGAATACTAGACATTGAGGAAATTGAAACAACCTCTGTCAACATGTACAAGTCTGGGACAGTAATGGTGCAGGGTATCCTCATGCTGTTCCAGCAGGACTTTTACAGGATCAAAGAGAGAGCACATCAGGAAAAGCTCTCTCTCGGTGACGACTCCCCCATCCTGAGTGAGTCTGATCACACCTCTTCAAACTGTCCTGCAGACGAGGATAGTCACCCCCCCAGCACTGAACACACCCAAGTCCCACAACTGCACTGCTCCTCTATCATTGAGAGGGATCAATTCTCAGAGCTGGAGAGAGACATGGTGGTCCACACAATCCAGACAGAACACACCCAAACACAAAGTTCCCCAACGCACAAGTGGTTATCTCCACCCTGCTACCACAAAAAGATATTCACCTTGTCACCATACAGCGGGTGAACGCAAGCATTTCCCGGGACTGTGCCTCAAAACCTAATGTCTACCTGGCCCTCCATCCTGAACATGAACACCTTTTACGACCAGGTCCACCTCTACAAGGCAGCAATCCCAACTTTTGCCAGGACTCTAAAGGACGTCACCCTGAACCGCAGCCCCAGCACTGCACACAGGAGCAACAGAACAACGTACACTCCGCCCAGATCAGTGAGACACCCTTCCTGACCTGCAACAACCCATCCCGAAGGACCTGCACCAAGAGGACCTACACCCAGACCACAGCTTTAACAGCCACACCCCAGCCTGCTGAGACCACCCCAAACAAACCCTGGCTACACCCTATATAGGCCCCCCTAGATCAGACCTATGCCCCTTCTGCCTCATGCCCTCCGCCCCGCAGCAAGGACCTCAACATGACAGCCGCACATATGCCCAGGCTGTGAGCAGAGAAACAGGCCCAACCCCCACTAATACACCACCCCCAAGCCCCATCCTGTGACCTAAGAGGTATGTATCAGATGCTCATCATTCTCTGCTCACACCTACTGTAATGGTCCGAGCCTAAACCACACAAAAACAACACTAGACCCTATGGAAGACAAAGCTTTTATTATCTCATCCTGGAATATACAAGGTCTGAGGTCCTCTGCCTTTGGACTTAAGAGCTGGAACCCAGACTTCATCAAAGAAATTGGAAATACAGACGTTGTCATCCTAAAAGAAACATGGTATAGAGGAGACGGACCCACTGGTTGCCCTCTAGGTTACAGAGAGTTGGTAGTCCCATCCACCAAACTACCAGGTGTGAAACAGGGAAGATACTCAGGGGGTATGCTAATTTGGTATAGAGCAGACCTAACCCATTCTATTAAATTAGTCAAAACAGGAACATTTTACATCTGTCTAGAAAAGAATAAGGAAATTATTTCAACAGAGAAAAATGCCCTTATGTGTGCTACCTATATCCACACAATAGAATCCCCATACTTCTCCATCCTAAAGGGGGAGATCAACCATTTCCAGGCCCAGGGACATGTACTTGTCTGTGGCGACCTAAATGCCAGGATTGGACAATAACCTGACTCTCAGCACACAGGGGGACAAACACCTACCTGGAGGTGACAGTACTCCCTCCCAAATATGCCCCCCTAGACACAACTATGACAAAACAACCAACATAAATTGGTCACAGCTCCTGCAGCTCTGTCGCACGCTGGGTCTGTACATAGTCAATGGTAGGCTTCGAGGAGACTCCTATTGTAGGTACATCTACAGCTCATCCCTTGGCAGTAGTACTGTAGATTACATTATCAATGACCTCAACCCAGAGTCTCTCAGAACGTTCACAGTCAGCCCACTAACTATTAGATCACAGCAAAATCACAGTCTACATGAACAGAGCAATACTCAATCATGAGGCATCAAAGCCAAAGGAACTGCACAATATTAAGAAATGCTATAGATGGAAGGAAAGTAGTGTAGAAACCTATCAACTTCCTGGACAAAACATTTCACTGTAATAGTGAAGGTGTAAACTTGCCAGTAGAAAGCCTTAACAGTATATTTGACGTTTCAGCTTCTCTATCAAATCTAAACATTTCAAGCAGACAAC
Organism: Salvelinus sp. IW2-2015; assembly: GCF_002910315.2. Lineage (NCBI taxonomy): Eukaryota > Metazoa > Chordata > Actinopteri > Salmoniformes > Salmonidae > Salvelinus > Salvelinus sp. IW2-2015. The sequence goes on from NC_036870.1 coordinate 26,898,595, forward strand.
CTAAGACAATAATGACAAGTGGTTTGATGAAGAATTCAAAAACCTTAGAAAGAAATTGAGAATCCTGTCCAACCAAAAACATAGAGACCCAGAAAACCTAAAAAGTCTACGCCTTCACTATGGCGAATCACTAAAACAATACAGAAATACTCCACGGATAAAGAAGGAACAGCACGTCAGAAATCGGCTCAATGTCATTGAAGAATCCATAGAATCAAACCACTTCTGGGATTGGAAAATTGGAACACACTAAACAAACAACAACACGAAGAGTTATCTATCCAAATTGGAGATGTGTGGATAAACCACTTCTCCAATATTTTTGGCTCTATAACAAAGAACAAACAGCAAAAACATATACATGATCAATTACAAATCTTAGAATCTGCTATTAAAGACTACCAGAACCAACTGGATTCTCCAATTACATTGGATGAGCTACAGGACAAAAGACAAACCCTCTAACCCAAAAAAGGCCTGTGGTGTTGATTGTCTCCAACATGAAATGATAAAATATACAGACCACAAATTCCAATTGGCTATACTTAAACTCTTTAACATCATCCTCAGCTCTGTCATCTTCCCCAATATTTGAAACCAAGGACTAATCACCCAGTCCACAAAAGTTTAGATAAATTTGGCCCCAATACCTACTGTGGGATATGCGTCATCAGAAACCTTGGGGAAATCCTCTGGATTATCATTTACAGGAGACTTGTACATTTCCTCAGTGAAAACAATGTACTGGGCAAATGCCAAATTGTCTTTTTACCAAATTACCGTACGACATACCACGTATAACCACGTATGCACACCCTAATCGACAAACAAACCAAAACATAGGTTAACTCTTCTCATGCTTTGTTGACTCATTTTGGCATGAGGGTCTGCTATACAAATTGATGGAAAGTGTTGTTGGGTGAAAAACATGCAACATTATAAAATCCAGTTACAAAATCAACAAGTGTGCGGTTAGAATTGGCAAAAAACACATTTCTTTCCACAGGGCTGTAGGGTGAGACAGGGATGCAGCTTAAGCCCCAACCTCTTCAACATATATATCAACGAATTGGCAAGGGCACTAGAACAGTCTGCAGCACCCGGCCTCACACTACCAGAATCTGAAGCCAAATGTCTACTGTTTGCTGATGATCTGGTGCTTCTGTCCCCAACCAAGGAGGGTCAGACCTGGGCCCCGACAGTAATTCTCAGTAAGACAAAAAATAATGGTGTTCCAAAAAAGGTCCAGTTGCCAGGACCACAAATACAAATTCCATCTAGACACCATTGCCCTAGAGCACACAAAAAACAATACATACCTCGGCCTAAACGTCAGCGCCACAGGTAACTTCCACAAAGCTGTGAACGAGCTGAGAGACAAGGCAAGAAGGGTCATCTATGGCATCAGAAGGAACATAAAATTCAACATACCAATTAGGATCTGGCTAAAAATACTTGAATCAGTTTTAGAACCCATTGCCCTTTATGCTTGTGAGGTCTGGGGTCCACTCACCAACCAAGAATTCACAAAATAGGAGGAACACCAAATTTGCTAAAATATCCTCTGTGTACAATGTAAAACACCAAATAATGCATGCAGAGCAGAGTTAGTCCGATACCCGCTAATGATCAAAATCCAGAAAAGAGTCGTTAAATTCTACAACCACCTTAAAGGAAGTGATTCCCAAACCTTCCATAACAAAGCCATCACCTACAGAGAGATGAACCTAGAGAAGAGCCCCCTAAGCAAGCTGGTCTCGGGGCTCTGTTCACAAACACAAACAGACCCCACAGAGCCCCAGTGCAGCAACACAATTAGACCCAACCAAATCATGATAAAACAAAAAGATAATTACTTGACACATTGGAAAGAATTAACAAAAAAACTGAGCAAACTAGAATGCTATTTGGGCCTAAACAGAGAGTACATAGTGGCAGAATACCTGACCACTGTGACTGACCCAAAATAAAGAAAATCCTTGACTATGTACAGACTCAGTGAGCATGGTCTTGCTATTGAGAGAGCCCGCCATAGGCAGACAGGCTATGTGTCGAGAGAGATGACAGTATGTGCACACTGCCCACAAAATGAGGTGGAAACTGAGCTACACTTCCTAACCTCCTGCCAAATGTATGACCACATTAGAGACACATATTTACTACAGATTACACAGACCCACAAAGAATTTGAAAACAAAATCCAACATTAATAAACTCCCATATCTGTTAGGCGAAATACTGCAGTGTGCAGTCACAGCAGCAGGATATATGACCTGTTGCCATGAAAAAAGGGCAACCAGTGGATACTTAAGAACTACAGTACATGAAAATCACAGGGCGGGTATCATCAAATTAGAAATATTTAAATACAGTCATTCAAAAATAAACATTAGTGATATTTTTGCTATAGTTAGTAGTTTTACTCACATTCACATGACTGGCAGCTACTGTAGTAGCCCCCCCCCCCCCCATGATGTGGCAGTCTAATGTCAATGCCATAGACAGAAAAGTCCCCAGTCCCCAGTCTCTCACTGTTGACTGTTGTCCTCTACTACCATTACTCTACTGTAGTAGACAGAGAAGTCACGCAGTCCCAGTCTCTCACGGTTGACTGTTAGCTCCCTCTACTACCATACTCTACTGAGTAGACGAGAAGAGAGTCCCTATGCCCCAGACTCTTCACTGTTGACTGTTTGTCCCTAGCCCCCCCCCCCCCCCCCCCACTGATGTGCTAAGTCTAATGTCCAATGCCATATGAACAGAAAAGTCCCCAGTCCAGTCTCTCATGCTGTTTGTCTCTACTACCATTACTCTACTGTAGTAGACAGAGAAGCCCAGTCCCATCTCTCACTGTTGACTGTTTGTCCTCCTATACCATTACTCTACTGTAGTAGACAGAGAAGTCCCAGTCCCCAGTTCATCACTGGTTGACTGTTGTCCTCGCTACCATTACTCTACTGTAGTAGACAGAGAAGTCCCGTCCCCAGTCTCTTCACTGTTGACTTTTGTCCTCACCTACCATTATTCTACTGTAGTAGAGCAGAGATCCCCAGTCCCAGTTCTCACTCGTTGACTGTTTCCTCTACTACCTATTACTCTACTGTAGTACAGAGAAGTCCCAGTCCCAGTCTCTCACGTTTGACTGTTGTCCTCTTCACTAGACCATTACTCTAGCTGTAGTAGACAGAGAGTCCCCAGTCCCATTCTCTCGACTGTTGACTGTGTTGCCTCCACTACAATACATCTGTTAGTAGAACCGAGAAGTCCCCAGTCCCCAGGACTCTCACTGTTGACGTGTTTCCTCTACTACCATTAGCTCTACTGTAGTAGACAAGAAGTCCCCATCCCCAGTCTCTCACTGTTGACTGTTGTCCTCTCTACACCATTACTCTACTGTAGGTAGACAGAGAAGTCCAGTCCCCAGACTCTCACTGTTGACATGTTGTCCTCTACTACCATTACTCCTACGCGTAGTAGACAGAGAAGTCCCTTAGTCCCAGTCTCTCAACTGTTGACTGTTGTTGCCTCTACTACATTATCACTGTAGTAGAGCAGAGAAGTCCCAGTCCCCAGTCTCTCACTGTTGACTGTTTCCTCTACTACATTACTCTAACTGTAGTAGACAGAGAAGTCCCAGTCCCGCAGTCTCCATTACGCTTGTTGGACGCTCTTTCGATACTACTATTACCTAAGACGCTGTAGAGACAGAGCAGGAAGTTCCCTAGTCCACATCCTCACTGTGTGACTGTGGTTGCTGCTACTACATCCATTACCTAGGCTTGTGTAAGACAGGAAGTCCCCACGTCCCCAATCTCTCTCAGGTGACCTGTTGCCTCTACTACAATACTCTACTGAGTAAGACAGAGAAGTCCCCAGTCCCCAGTCTCTCACTGTTGACTCATCAAAGGTTTTCCCCCAAATGCTTCCATCTTTTATTCATAGCTTTTTGAAGAAAGAAAAATCTAGTTTCACACTGACTGACTCACACTGACAGCCCTGTAAGTACAATTTGTTTCAGGAATTTGAAGCAAATATCATGCAAGTCTGCATCTGCATGGTTTAGATGGAAAAGTGAATGACAGAGAGAGGTGTTGACATTCCGCTAATCTAAAGGTTGGACGTGTTATGTTAATGCAGTCAACGCAGAAGGGGACTCACATCCTTGTTTACGTTCTCATAGTGCGCTGGCACATTGACAAACCAAACTCAAAGACATAACCTCACACACACACATACACACACACACACACACACACGGATTTCACTCACAGACACACGTGCACGTGAACACACATGCACTCCCTCCCAAACTCACACACACATAATCTCACTCTCCCACGCACACATAATCTCACTCACCCACAGACATAGAATCTCACTCTCCCACACACACAGACAGGCAGATACACATTCCAGAGGTTGTGTGGAATGTGGGACAGAATGGTTGGCCCAGTCCTATCCCTATATCACCTCCTTGTCTAGTCCTGGCAGTCTCCTGACTGTGTAATTATGTTAAGCCCATTTTCTCCCCACAGTCACCTGGCACTACCTTGTCATGTCTGCACCTTTATGTAATGTGTTCCTAATGTTTCCATTTGGAATCTCCCTTCCAGACCACTATATCCAATCCTTTCTCCACGGCCGTACCTCCATATTCACCTTCATCCAAACCCTTTCCCCATCTTCCTCTGTGTGTGTGTATGTTCCTCTGTGTGTGTTCATGTTCCTCTGTGTGTGTTCATGTTCCTCTGTGTGTGTGGTCTATGTTCCGTCTGTGGCTGTCACTGTCCTCTGTGTGTGTCTATGTTCTCTCTGTGTGTGTTCCATGTTCCTCTGTGTGTGTCTATGTTCCTCTGTGTGTGTCTATGTTCTCTGTGTGTGTCTATGTTCTCTGTGTGTGTCATGGTTCCTCTTGTGTGTTCATGTTCCTCTGTTGTGTGTCCATGTCCTCTGTGTGTGTGTCATGTTCCTTTGTGCTGTTCATGTTCCTCTGTGTGTGTTTCAATGTTCCCTCTGTGTGTGTTCATGTTCTCTGTGTGTGTCCATGTTCCTCTGTGTGTGTCCCTGTTCTCCTGTGGTGTCCATGTCCTCTGTGTGTGTTCATGTTCCTGTTCTATGTGTGTGTTCATGTTCTGCTGTGTGTGTTCATGGTCCTCTGTGTGTGTGTTCTCATGTTCTCTGGTGTGTCATGTTCTCTCTGTGTGTCTGTTCCTCTGTGTGTGTCTATTGTTCCTCTTGTGTGTCCATGTTCCTCTTCTGTGTGTATGGTTCCTCTGTGTTGTCCATGTTCTCTGTGTGTGTTCATGTTTCCTCTGTGTGTGTTATGTGTCTATGTTCCCTCTTGTGTGTGTCCATGTTCCTCTGTGTGTCGTTCATGTTCCTGCTGTGTGTGTCTCATGTTCTGTGTGTCATGTTTCTCTGTGTGTGTTCATGTTCCTCTGTTGTGTGTCCATGTTCCTCTGTGTGTGTCTATGTTCCTCTGGTGTGTGTCCACTCATGTTCCTCTGTGTGTGTCTATGTTCCTCTGTGTGTTGTTCCTATGTTCCTCTGTGTGTGTCTCATGTCCTTGTTGTTCATGTCCTCTGCTGTGTCCATGTTCCTCTGTGTGTGTCCATGTTCCTCTCTGTGTGTGTCTGTCTCTGTGTGTGTCATGTTTCCTCTGTGTGTGTATGTCTCTGTGTGTGTCTCAAATGTTCTCTGTGTGTGGCCATGTTCCTCTCTGTGTGTTCCATAGTTCCTCCTTGTGTGAGTGTCATGAGTCGTCTGTGTGGTGTCCATGTT
>NC_036870.1:26904400-26912159 GCF_002910315.2 Salvelinus sp. IW2-2015
ATGGTTCATGTTCCTCGTGGCCTCACTGTCCTCTGCTGTGTTTCATGTTCCTCCTGGTGTGTCCATGGTCCCTGTGTGTGTCTGAGCTTCTCCGGGGTCCTGCTCTGTGTATGTTCCATGCTCTTGTGTGTCTCATGTGTCCTCTGTGTGTCATAGTCTCTGATTTGTCCTGGTCCGTGTGTGTTCATTGAGATCTCTCTGCTGTGTGTCATATGTCCTCTGTGTGTCCATGGTCTCTGTGTGTCTGTTCCCATGCTTCCTTGTGTGTTCCGATTTGCTCTCCTCTGTGTGTGTTATGTTGCTCTCTGTGTCGTATTTCTTCCTCGTGTTCGTTTATGTTCCTCATCTGTGTGTTGTTCATTTTCCCTCTGTGTTCCCCATGTTCCTCTGGTGTGTTCATTTCCCTCTGGTTGTCATGTTCCTCTGGTGTGTTTCATGTTTTTCCTCTGTGCTGTCTATTCTTCCCTCTGTGTGTGTTCATTCCTCTTTTGTGATTCCATTTCCTCGTGTTGTGACTTCATGTTCCTCTGTGTTGTTCAGTTTCCTCGTGGTGTCCATGTATCCTCTGTTGTGTCCATGGTCCTCGTCTGTGTGTTCATAGTTCCCTCTGTGTGTGATTCATGTTCCTCTGGTTGTCCCAATGTTCTCTGTCGTGTGCCATCTTTCCTCTGGTGTTCCAATGTTCCCTATGTGTGTGTCATTGTTCCTCCTTGTGTGTCTCATGTTCCTCCGCTGCCGTGTGTCCATGTTCCTGCTCGTGTCGGTCTACTGTTTCCCTGTCCGTGTCTATGTTCCTCTGTGTGTGTCTATGTCCCTCGTTGTGTTTTCATGATTCCTCTGTTGTGTTCCCCATGTTCCTCTGTTGTGTCCAAATGTTTCCTAGTGTGTTGTCCATCGTGTTCTCTGTGTTGTGTCCAGTCTCTCTGTAGTGTGTCATGTGTCTCTGTGTGTGTCATGCTCTGTGTTGTGCTCTCCATGTTCCTATGCTTGTGTGTCCCATGTTCCTCTGTGTGTGTCTATGTTCCTCTGTGTGTGTCCATGTTCCTCTGTGTGTGTCCATGTTCCTATGTGTGTGTCCATGTTCCTCTGTGTGTGTCCATGTTCCTCTGTGTGTGTCCATGTTCCTATGTGTGTGTCTATGTTCCTCTGTGTGTGTCTATGTTCCTCTGTGTGTGTTTATGTTCCTTCCTCGTCTTCATTTCCTCATTGCATTCTGACCGATACTCCATGGTGGCAGCAGAAATCCTAAACCAGCCAGTCCTTCAGAAAACATCCTCATACAGTCCTTCATTTTATAAGTTTGTGTGTGTATGTGCGTGTATGTGTGTGTGTGTGTGTGTATGTGTGTATGTGCGTGTGCCTGTGTGCGCCTGTGTGTTTGTTTGCAGTGTCAGCCCTGTGAGAAGCCAGTCATCCATTCAAACCAACAAACCACTCCTGGTTTAAAAATGGACCTCTTGGAAATATCTGTCATACTTGTTTTGGCATGATGACATTGTTTTAGGTGATGTTTTCCATCTAAAGGCAGAGAACTGGTTTGGTCTGATCTTTATGGTTCAACCCTCAGACTCTCAACATGCCCACCATGTATTTGACGCCTTACAGTAACAGCATACAGGAATACCAGTGTAGTGAGCCATTGAGGTGGGTGTGGTTAGAGGGGGTGTATTGGTCAGGATGGCATCTACTTGGTGAAATAGGGCATAGTTCAGTTCCAACATTTTTGCTGCTAGGTTTGTATAGCGTGCTATGGAGCGCCCTTAACCCATCAAAGTATGTGACAACATAATTGCTGTCACTGTAAAATGTGCAAACTACCATCAAATCGTTCTGCCTGTGTCTAATTTTCAATGTCTTAGCATGTAGGGGAAATGTGGGTGTTCAACTATGCAAAGATTACAGCAGTTTTTCTGTTCAGTGAAGTACTGTAGCTACAGAGTACAGCAATAACTACACCGTCACTACCTCATTTCACAACATGCTGCATTACATTGACATACAGAGTACTGTCTCTCTCTCTCCTTCTCTCGCTCTCTCTCTCCCTCTCTCTTTCCTCTCTCTCTCCTCTCTCTCCCTCTCTCTCTCAATCCCAAGGAGCAGTGCAGTCATTATTCATGTGTAATTACTGTTAAAGAACTACGTTTGCAGTGGTACTGTGTGTTATTTTGTCAGTCATTGCATGATAGCACATGAGAAGTGAAGTGCCTTTGAGCACATTCTCTCACGACAGAGAGATTCTTTGCCTCTTTGAAGGCTGGAGCCGAGGGTTTAGGTTTATATTGCTCTCCCAGCTAGTCTCTGTTAGAACGATTCAACCGTTCTTTCACACGATACGGCACAGCTCGCCCACACCCTACCTACCACCGCACAGGCAAACACACACACACACCCCAAACACACACACACACACACACACACACACACACACACACACACACACACACACACACACCACACACACACACACACACACACACACACACACACCAGAAGGCCCACAGAGAGCTAAGGCGAGACACACATGAGGCTGAGAGATAAATAGCTTTTTCTACCCGTTGCTTGGTTGGGAGCAGCGGTCGTTTGAGTTGAGAGCAGGCCTGATGTGGGAATGAAGACTTTGGAATTTGTGTGGTGCCAGGGAAGCATGCCCCGCCACGCCGCCAGACGCCAAAGCCACAGAACCACCAGGAGGCCTGCTCCTTCCCTTCATCCCCAGCCTCTCCACCTCCTCCCTCCCTCTTCTCACACACGGTAAAAAAAAAAAGTTGGCCCAAACTTAGCTCCAACTTGAGAACACATATGCAAAAAATTCTGTCAACTTAAAATGATGCGTTTGCTCACATAGTTCTAGTTGAATAAACATATGAGACAATCAGGCATCTTATCTAAAAAAAAAAAATGGCTGCAGAACGATACACACACATACTGCTTTTTCAACTTACATATTGACACACTATACATATACATTGTGCATGTTCATTTATACATAATTAACATTTCCTCACCTAGGATTGAACTCTCAAAACTCCTGGTTCGTAGCATTCCAATCGTCCAATTGATTCCCTGTATTGCTACACTTGGCACTTCAAAGTAAATATCGCTCTGTTAAAATACACCTCAAGAAAACTTTGATTTTCATAGTGATAAGTACCATTAAAACAGAGTAATATGTCCCACCAACATTAGACAACTATACAAAGTAAATCAAATAATTGATAGAGAATAGTCAGAGAACTGATAATTTCAGACAGACATGTGCATTGCAGAGATTGAAATGCTGTGAACCAGATGTGAGTTCAATCCCAGTAGGACATGTGAATAATAATGACTGTATAAAATGAACATTTTTGTTTTCAGGTAGAGTTGAGTATAAAACAATCCTGTGGAACCAGTTACTCAATATACTTGTTTACAGTGCAGACTTACGCTGCTGGGCCTTGAGCATGCCTTCTCCCATGTGCTGACACAGTCCTCTGTACTCTCTTGTCTGCTCCGCTAGTATTTATTTATCCTGCTACTGACCACTATTACTCCTGTTTACATGTATATATATTAGTATCTATTTATTCCTGCTACTGACCACTATAATCCTGTTTACATGTATATATTAGTATCTATTTATCCTGCTACTGACCACTATTACTCCTGTTTACAGTTATAATTTACCACTAGTATATCACCATCAGTATTTATATATTCCTGCTACCAGTCATTTCCATACTTCTTTACATGTACATCCGCCTATCACGTCTGCACTGACACTCTGACACACTCACTCTCACCACACCACTCACTACCACACACATACCCCCAACCACCACTTATGCTGCTGCCATACTTATTACTATATTATTATTATTATTTCTCCAGCTACCAGTCACTTTCTCCTAATCCCCCTCTTACATGTCCATATCTACAAATTTCTGTTAACAAACTATAGTTTTGACAAGTCGGTTAGGACATCTACTTGTGCATGACACAAGTAATTTTCCAACAATTGTTTACAGACGATTATTTCACTATAATTCACTGTATCACATTCCAGTGTGGTCAGAAGTGTACATACACACCTTTAAACAGCTTGGAAAATCCAGAAAATTATGTCTTGGCTTTAGAATTTTCTGATGGGCTAATTGACATCATCTCCCGGGTGCGCCATGTCTAGGGCACTGCATGCAGTGCTAGCTGGCCACCAGAGCTCTGGGTTCGCGCCCAGGCTCTGTCGCAGCCGGCCGCACCGGGAGATCCGGGGGCGACGCACAATTGCATAGCGTCGTCCGGTTAGGGAGGGTTTGGCCTAGGGAGGGTTTGGCCGGTAGGAATATCCTGTCTCAGTATGAAAAAAGAAATGTAATTAAATGTATGCACTCTACTGTAAGTCGCTCTGGATAAGAGCGTCTGCTAAATGACTAAAAGTAAATGTAAAAATTTGAGTCAATTAGAGGTGTACCTGTGGATGTTCAAGCCTACCTTTGCTTGACATCATGGGAAAATCAAAAAAATCAGAAATCAGACCTCCACAAGTCTGATTCATCCTGTGGAGCAATTTCCAAATGCCTGAAGGTACCACGTTCATCTGTACAAAACAATAAAACGCAAGTATAAACACCATGGGCCACGCAGCCGTCCTACCACTCAGGAAGAGACGCGTTCTGTCTCTAGAGATGAACGTACTTTGGTGCGAAAGTGCAAATCAATCCCAGAACAACAGCCAAGGACCTTGTGAAGATGCTGGAGGAAACAGACAAAAGTATCTGTATCCACAGTAAAACGAGTCCTATATCGACATTAACCTGAAAGGCGCTCAGCAAGGAAGAAGCCACTGCTCCAAAACCCCATAAAAAAGACAGACTACGGTTTGCAACTGCACATGGGACCAAAGATCGTACTTTTTGAGAAATTCCCCTGGTCTGATGAAACAAAAAATAAAACTGTTTGGCCATAATGACCATCTTATGTTTGAGGAAACAAGGGAGGCTTGTAAGCCGAAGAACACCATCCCAACCGTGAAGCACGGGAGTGGCAGCATCATGTTAGGGTGTTTGCTGCAGGAGGGACTGGTGCACTTCACCAAATAGATGTCATCATGAGGGAGGAAAAGTATGTTGATATATTGAAGCAACAATCTCAAGACATCAGTCAGGAAGTTAAAGCCTTGGTCGCAAAAGGTCTTCCAAATGGACAATGACCCCAAGCATACTTCCAAAGTTGTGCAAAATGGTTTAAGGACAACAAAGTCAAGGTATTGGATTGGCCATCACAAAGCCCTGACCTCACCTATAGAAAATTTGCGGGCAGAACTGAAAAGCATGTGTGAGCAAGGGAGCCTACAAACCTGACTCAGTTACACCAGCTCTGTCAGAGGAATGGGCCAAAATTCACCCAACTTATTGTGGGAAGCTTGTGGAAGGCTACCTGAAACATTTGACCCAAGTAAAACAGTTTAAAGGCAATGCTACCAAATACTAATTGAGTGTATGTAAACTTCTGACCCACTGGGAATGCGATGAAAGAAATAAAAGCTGAAATAAACCATTCTCTCTACTATTATTCTGACATTTCACATTCTTAAAATAAAGTGGTGATCCTAACTGACCTAATACAGGGAATTTTTACTAGGATTATGTCACGCCCTGGCCATAGAGAGGCTTTTATTCTCTATTTTGGTTAGGCCAGAGTGTGACTAGGGTGGGCGGAACGGCGACGTTACGAGGAGTTGGAGCAACGAGGCGAGAACGAGAGGCAGCCCCCAAATGTTTTGGGGGGGGGGGGGCACACGGGGAGATTGGCAGAGTCAGGGTTCAGACCTGAGCCAACTCCTCGTGCTTACCGTGGGGAGCGAGTGACCGGTAAAGCACCGTGCTTACCGGTTCTGCGCACCATGCCTTAAGTGCGCATCCACAGCCCGGTGCGCTCTGTGCAAGCTCCCCGCAGTGGCCGTGCTAGAGTGGGCATTCAGCCAGGACGGATTGTGCCGGCTCAGCGTTCCTGGCCTCCGGTGCGTCTCTTCGGCCCAGGTTATCCTGCGCCAGCTCTACGCACGGTGTCCCCGGTTCGCCAGCACAGCCCAGTGCGGCCTGTTCCAGCTCCCCGCACTTGCCGGGCTACAGAGGGTATCCAGCCAGGACGAGTTGTGCCAGCTTTGCGCTCCAGACCTCCGGTGCGCCTCCACGGTCCAGTGTGTCCTGCGCTGGCTCTACGCACTATGCCTCCAGTGGGCCGTCAGAGCCCAGTGCGTCCTGTGGCAGCTCTACACACTCACCGAGCTAAAGTGGGTATCCAGCCAGGACGTGTTGTGGCAGCTCCACGTACCAGGCTTCCAGTACGTCTCCTCAGTCCGGTGAGACCTGTTCCGGCTCCACGTACAAAGCCTCCAGTGATGATCCATGGCAAGAAGCCTCCAGTGATGATCCATGGCACGAAGCCTCCAGTGATGATCCATGGCACGAAGCCTGCAGCGAGGATCCATGGCACGAAGCCTCCAGTGATGATCCATGGCACAAAGCCTCCAGTGATGATCCATGCCACGAAGCTTGCAGCGAGGATCCATGGCACGAAGCCTGCAGTGATGATCCATGGCACGAAGGCTCCAGCGTAGATCTGCGGTCCAGAGCCTCCAGCGACGGTCCCCAGTCCGGAGCCTGCAGCGACGGTCCCCAGTCCGGAGCCTGCAACGACGGTCCCCAGTCCGGAGCCTCCGGCGATGATCGGTGGTCTGGTTCCTCCGGCGATGATCTGCGGCCCGGTTCCTCCAGTGAAGGTCCATGCACCAGGGCCGCCACCAAAGCGGAGGGATCTGCGGGCGGAGGGGGGTCTACGTCCCGCACCGGAGCCGCCGCCATGAAGGCATGCCCACCCGGACCCTCCCCTTTAGAGTCAGGTTTTGCAGCCGGAGTCCGCACCTTTGGGGGGGGTACTGTCACGCCCTGGCCATAGAGAGGATTTTATTCTCTATTTTGGTTAGGCCAGGGTGTGACTAGGGTGGGCATTCTAGTTTCTTTATTTCTATGTTTGTGTGGTTCCCAATCAGAGGCACCTGTCTATCGTTGTCTCTAAATGGAGATCATATATAAGTTGTCCTTTTTCCGTTGGGTTTTGTGGGTAGTTATTTTCTGTTTAGTATCTGTTTACCTGACAGAACTGTTCGCTTTCGTTTTGTTACTTTGTTCGAGTGTTTCTTTGATCAATAAAATCATGAACACTTTCCACGCTGCGCTTTGGTCCACTCATTTGGTCCACATTTGGTCGCTTTGGTCCACAAATTAAATGTCAGGAATTGTGAAAAGCTGAGTTTAAATTTGGCTAAGGTGTATGTTACGGCTTTCTTCCTGGGATGAAGGAGAGGACCAAAACGCAGCGCGGCTAGTGTTCAACATGATTTAATAAAGATAATAACGTGAACACTACAAGCAACAAAACAATAAATGTGAAAACCGAAAACAGTCCTATCTGGTCGCGTTGCAAAGAAACACAAAGACAGGAAAACAACCACCCACAAACCCCAACACAAAACAAGCCACCTAAATATGGTTCCCAATCAAGACAACGACAAAGACCTGCCTCTGATTGAGAACCATATCAGGCATACATAGAAATGGACAAACTAGACACACAACATAGAATGCCCACCCAGCTCACGTCCTGACCAACACTAAAACAAGTAAAACACACAAGAACTATGGTCAGAACGTGACAGTACCCCCCTCCTGAGGTGCGGACTCCGAACGCACAACCTAAAACCTATAGGGGAGGGTCTGGG
>NC_036870.1:26913258-26971903 GCF_002910315.2 Salvelinus sp. IW2-2015
TGAGCACCGAGCCTGCCCAACCTTACCTGGTTGAATGCTCCCCGTAGCCAGGCCAATGCGGGGAGGTGGAATAACCCGCACTGGACTGTGCTGGCGAACTGGGGACACCATGCGTAAGGCTGGTGCCATGTACACCGGCCCGAGGAGACGCACTGGAGACCAGCTGCGTTGAGCCGGCTTCATGGCACCTGGCTCGATGCCCACTCTAGCCCGGCCGATACGTGGAGCTGGGATGTACCGCACCGGGCTATGAACACGTACAGGAGACCCCGTGCGCTCTTCCGCATAACACGGTGTCTGCCCGTACTCCCGCTCTCCACGGTAATCACACACCTCAGGGCGAGTACCGTGTATACTACCCCAAACCAACAGCTCTCTCTCTTCGCTCTCCTCCAGTTCTACCAACAACTCATCGAATGTCTCATAATCTCCCATCCTTTCACTTTCCTCCAATCTGTCCAATAACTCCTCCACATTCTCCGACTCGTACCTCAATTTCGCCAACTGCTCCTTATGGTAAGCACGGGGAACTGGCTCAAGTCTCCTACTTGACCCAGCTACACTCCCCGTGTGCCCCCCCGCAATAAAAATTTTTGGGAGCCTCTTGTGCTTCCAGCCGCTCTGCCTTGCTAGCTCCTGCTGCTGCTGCTGCTGCCGCTGCTTCCCGTAGCCACGCTGCTTGGTCCGAGTATGGTGGGTGGTTCTGTTACGGCTTTCTTCCTGGGATGAAGGAGAGGACCAAAACGCAGTGCGGCTAGTGTTCAACATGATTTAATAAAGATAATAACGTGAACACTACAAGCAACAAAACAATAAATGTGAAAACCGAAAACAGTCCTATCTGGTGCAGAACACAAAGACAGGAAACAACCACCCACAAACCCCAACACAAAACAAGCCACCTAAATATGGTTCCCAATCAGAGACAAYGACAAAGACCTGCCTCTGATTGAGAACCATATCAGGCATACATAGAAATGGACAAACTAGACACACAACATAGAATGCCCACCCAGCTCACGTCCTGACCAACACTAAAACAAGTAAAACACACAAGAACTATGGTCAGAACGTGACAGTGTATGTAAACTTCCGACTTTTTGGGTTACTACATGATTCTATATGTGTTATTTCATAGTTTTGATGTCTTCACTATTATTCTACAAAGTAGAAAATAGTTAAAATAAAAACCTTGAATGAGTAGGTGTGTCCAAACTTTTGACTGGTACTGTATGTCCCTCTCTTATTTATTATTTATCATGTTTTCTTTATTATATATACTTTTTTATTGGTTATTATTTTGATATTGATTACTGCACTGTCGGATAGAGCATTCAAGTTAAGCATTTCACTGTACTTGAGCATGTGACGATAAAACTGGAACTTGGTCACAACAACCAGGAAAGCCAATTCTTTACAGTAGAACAGAGTGAGGGTTGGACTGGTTATGTCCGTTATCGATGATGTCTTCTCAGTAGGAATGTGTCATTTTGTGTTGAGGAGATGGAGACAGCATGAAGGCTGCCTGCATCACCGCCACAGCTCCCATGGATTTATGAAGGACAAATTAGGATTGATGAAGTTGAACTGGGGATATTTTTTTTAACTAATCTATCAGATTCATTGAACACAGTTTGTTACTTCAACTTCAGTTATATTGACATGTGCTCTTCCTCTCCCAGACCTTTGTTTCGAGGAAACTCAGATGTTGATCAGCTGGGCAAGATTTTAGAGTAAGTACCATGTTGTACGTCATATTTACAGTTTTAACAATCAATTGGCAAATAATGAGGATTGTTATTATGATGATGGCGGTAATGATGACGACGAAAATAGTGTTGGTGATGATGATGATGATGATAATGATGATGATCCTTCAGTGTGGTCGGGGTTCCCTCGGTGGAGGACTGGCCCCAGGAAGTAGCCCTACCACAGAGTGCCTTCTCCCCACGACCCCCTCAGCCAATCGGAGAACTTGTCCCTGACATGGACGAGCTGGGGAAATCTCTTTTACTCGTGAGTATCAGACACACACACACACTCTCTCTCTCACACACACTCAAAATACAGTACATACTGTTTCAAATGGATTTGTCCGAAAGGAATGAAACTCACACTTTTCTTTTTGTTAAGGAAAATGTTATAATAATAATATTTGTTTTTATCTTTCTCCATGCAGCAATTCCTGGCTTTTAATCCCTCCAGAAGGATATCAGCGTTTGCTGCTCTGACCCACCCCTACTTCCAGAGTGTGGATAGTGACACTAAGAGTGTGTACATCCAGCCCATCGGCAGCAACAAGCCCACCCTGGAGGAGAGAACTGCCTGACAGCCCCCTGGCCAAGGACTGGACTGGCCTGACAGAGAGGGAGAGAAAGAGAGGGATGGACACAAAGACTGAGAAAGAGAGCAATAAACAGAGACATTTGATTCCAAAAGGCAACAGTGCTGTCTTCCACAATTTACCGATTTGAATGCTGCTTTTTAGGATACTTAAAAAAAAAGTTTAAACAATGCAAGGACCCCTGAAGCTGAGATGTACTGCCACCAGGGGATAACCTCTGGATGTCCAGGAGCTGCTGCCTCTTGTCTCTCCTTCCTTAGCTTGAGGAGAGGCTCCTCGGTGGGGGAACACCAAGCAACAAGGGTAGGTCGGCATGGACCTCACCTGGAGCTCACCTTCACAACAACCGAGAGAGGTGACACACACACACACACATTTTAATCCAATGCAGGAGGACCTCACACACTGCCTAGTGCTTCTTCTGGTCCAAACAAACACGTGTGTTTTGATATCACTGCCACCTACAGGTTGTCCTGTGTTACTGCAGGCCAGAGCAGGATTTCTGATGGGCTTCATCTTATAAGACTTTGACTGGTGCGAACAGAAAAGACTGAAAATGTGTCACTTTGAGGTCCTCTTATGGCATTCGTACTTCAGTGTCATAAACTGTGATGAAATCTGATTGCCTCCATTCGAGACTCTATGTATGACCTGATGCACAGGGCATAGTAAAGTGACTGTTGAATGAGAATAAGGTCGACGTACGCACTATTCAGCACAATTACATTTGGCATAAAAGCATGATTCTGTATTTCCTAACTTAATTTTAAAGTTATTGACAGTTGATGTCTTATTTTCTATTTTGTCTTAATTTTATTGGACTTTAACAACATGTGAGAATTTAAATGTAAATCTCTGGTAAGATCTAGAAAGAATACAAGGTAATATCCAAGGGAGGAAAGGTTTGACAATGTGAGGCATGTAGAATGGTATAGAGCTAGATACTGCACTAATACTGTCAGTAGTGGTGAATAGCTGGTTTTACTTGCATATCCAGCACACTGACATGTGTAGCAGGATAGTAGTAAGGTTAGTGTAGGTGTGGGTCAGTGAAATGTTCTTCGTTGGGAGATTTTTTAGAGAGAAAAGGCAGGCTGATACGTCGGATTCAGAGGAGGTTGAACATTGTACCTGCTTCATTTAGACTGAGTCTGTAAGGGTTACATAGAAACATACAGGGGTTCATGTCGAAACACACAGCTGTTCTGTGGTAAGTTGTTTTAATACCCTACGTATTATGCTCACTTTGATTCAATATGACTAGCTAGAGTGCTTTCAGAGTTGCTCCCTCTGTGGGATTGGAAAATAGTTTATTTGTTTGTAAAACTTCTTACTGCACAGTAATACATCTAGACCATAACTTTCCCTCTGGTATATCTAGTGCTGCTAGCACACAAATACACTCAGGATCTTATTAGAAATCAAATCAGAAATCATTCTGACACACTTTGCACATTCATGATTAGACTCCATCAACTGTTTCATTGGATGATGTTAATTGATCAACTGTTTCATTGGATGATGTTAATTGATCAACTGTTTCATTGGATGATGTTAATTGATCAACTGTTTCATTGGATGATGTTAATTGATCAACTGTTTCATTGGATGATGTTAATTGATCAACTGTTTCATTGGATGATACTTGATCAACTGTTTCATTGGATGATGTTAATGCTACAACATGATTGTGCTTCTATACTCATATTACAGAATTCCTGACCGTGTGAATCAAACTGCACGTTTGCTACGATACAGTATGTTTGATATCTTACTTGTTTTTCAGTGTGGGGGCGCATATGGTTTAATCTAATACATGATAAAATAAAAAACCACATGAAAGAATTTTGGACTGAGCTCCCCTCTCCATGTAGAGTTGTTTTGTACTCATCTCTGTCCTGTCAGATGATTCATGCCATTGATGGATACATTGCAGACTTCATATTACAACTCTCTAGAAATAGGGATTGTCAAGCTTTCTTGGTATCGGTCAGTTCTACGTCAACTGCCCTAATAAGTAGACTGTCATCATTGTAGTCTACATTATATCAACTTGAAGCGATCAATGTATGTTTTTGTTTGGTTTAAGAGGTTTATTGATCATTTGTAACTTAAAACATGGGACAGGAATACTTTTGTCTATGTAATATAAAATAATAAAAGTATACTTTTTTACAGACACCTACATGGGGTCTGC
Organism: Salvelinus sp. IW2-2015; assembly: GCF_002910315.2. Taxonomy (NCBI): domain Eukaryota; kingdom Metazoa; phylum Chordata; class Actinopteri; order Salmoniformes; family Salmonidae; genus Salvelinus; species Salvelinus sp. IW2-2015. Next base: position 26,917,800 of record NC_036870.1, read on the forward strand.
CATAGATTTCCAATGATTGCAGAAATGCACCTATGATAGCTCTGTATTGCAAATACCCTTTAGCCAATGAACAGTACTGAAACATTTAGTATTTTAGCACATTTTCTAAGCTCCGAGGATGAAAGTAAAGGCCACAAATGTATTTGAAATGCCAACTTGTGACATGGTAACTTCATTTACAATGATGATATGGAGATAATGGGCATTATGTTTACATGAATAAATGCCACCAGTGGTGATTGCTTCATGTTGCACCATTTTAATAAAAAATATGCTTTGTATATGTGAGCGTTCTTATTTGGGATTCATGCAAATAACAAAATAATATTGTGATTAATATTACATTGGGTTGTATTAGGCTGTGGAATGTATGGATATTTTGTTGTGGTATTTAAATGTTAACATGTGAAGCTGTAAAAAATGATGAAAAAGCACATTTTTCTGTGATAGTTTCTGATGTACAATCTTTAAAGAATGTGTAAAGAATTCTATTTTACATTACAAGACAAAAGGTGTACTGTAAGTGCCTTTGAAAGGGGTAGGGTAGTAGGTGTAAGGCACACCGGTTTGAGTGTGTCAAAAACTGCACCACTGCTAGGTTTTTCATGCTCAACAGTTTCCCGTGTATTTTTTAACCGTTATCTGACTAGGCAAGTCAGTTAAGAACAAATTCTTATTTTCAATGACACCTAGGAACAGTGGGTTAACCCACCCTGCCTTGTTCAGGGGAAGAACGACAGATTTGTAACTTGTTGGCTCGGGGATTCGATCTTGCAACCTTTCGGTTACTGGTCCAACGTTCTAACCACTAGGCTACGCTGCCATGTATCAAAAATGGTCCACCACCAAAAGGACATCCTGCCAACTTGACACAACTGTGGGAAGCATTGGAGTCAACATGGACCAGCATCTCTGGAATGCTTTCGACACCTTGTAGAGTCCATGCCCCGACAAATTGAGGCAGTTATGAGGGCAAAAGGGGGTGCAACTCAATATTCTGAAAGTGTTCCTAATGTTTTTGTGTGTATAGACAGTATGGACAGTATATGAATAGAAAAGGTGTGTACAGTAGTTATATAGGATGAGCCTTGACTGAAATACAATATATACATATGAAGTGTGTAAAACAGGATGTAAACATATTAAAGTGACCAGTGTTCCATGAAATTCCCTGTATTAGGTCAGTTAGGTTCACACTTTATTTTAAGAATGTGAAATGTCAGAATAATAGTAGAGAGAATGATTTATATCAGCTTTTATTTCTTTCATCACATTCTCAGTGGGTCAGAAGTTTACATACACTCAATTTGAATTTGGTAGCATTGCCTTTAAATTGTTTAACTTGGGTCAAACATTTCAGGTAGCCTTCCACAAGCTTACCACAATAAGTTGGGTGAATTTTGGCCCATTCCTCCTGACAGAGCTGGTGTAACTGAGTCAGGTTTGTAGGCCTCCTAGCTCGCACACAATTTTAGTTCTGCCCACAAATTTTCTATAGGATTTAGGTCAGGGCTTTGTGATGGCCACTCCAATACCTTGATTTTGTTGTCCTTAAACCGTTTTGCCACAACTTTGGAAATATGCTTGGGGTCATTGTCCATTTGGAAGACCCCTTTGCGACCAAGCTTTAACTTCCTGACTGATGTCTTGAGATGTTGCTTCAATATATCCACGGTATTTTCCTCCCTCATGATGCCACCTATTTTGTGAAGTGCACCAGTCCCTCCTGCAGCAAAACACCCCCACAACATGATGCTGCCACCCCCGTGCTTCACGGTTGGGATGGTGTTCTTCGGCTTGCAAGCCTCCCCTGTTTCCTCCAAACATAACGATGGTCATTATGGCCAAACAGTTCTATTTTCTTTCATCAGACCAGAGGACATTTCTCCAAAAAGTACGATCTTTGTCCCCATGTGCAGTTGCAAACCATAGTTTTCTCTAAGCTGTAGCAACTTAAAGTTTATTTTATTGTATTCACAACCGCCTGACATTTTTATTTTGGTAAAATAAATATTTTGTGTGTTAAATGTGTTTCCACTGGCATTATTGTGTATAATCTTAACAACACAATTCCTGTTATTTTATAAAGGTAAATGTCTACAAGGGTTTTTTATGATGGTGTTTGTATTTATTTATCTTTTTACCGCTATGGGGCAGTAATTTCCTTAGCGCAACTGTACGAAATAAGGTACTGTGGTCTTTGATTGTACCAAGGATGTTTTACTAAACCAAGATAGACGACAGCCGACCCGATGGGAACAAAATTAGTCTAGTGGGCAGAACAAGCAAGGTGGGCAGAGCCAAGCACGAACTAGCAAGATCCTATTGGCGCGTTGTAGCATCATCTGCATATTTCCGTTTAGGGAACGCTTACTTTATGAAGTGCGCTTGTGCAATAACTCAATTCGCATTTGCACTCCTAAACATCGCGATTTTTTAAAACTTTTGCAAAGAGTAAAGTCTACCAAACTTAGTCCACTCTTTTCATTACATATTCTAGTTTAGGGAACAGAAAACTGTATTGAGATCAAATGTTTAATCGATGAGAAAATTGCAGAACGTCGGCCAAAATTAATCTCGTTCCATCTTCTCCCACTGCCTGCCAGTGGGCTTCCTCTCACTATCAGTTTTTACCAGTTTTGGTAGTGAGTGGAAACGCCAAGCAGACGCTTCACGTTTATACATCCGCTAAAATATCTGTATCATTGTTCTATCTGTGATTGTACTGCATGTCTGTGTCCGTCGTCAAAGACCAGTCGTCACTAGTTAAAACAGCTACAATAATTAAACCCCGCCCATTTCTACAATTTATTTTGTTATTAAAATCGGATTTAAAACCCAACCACAATACTAACCGTATACCTTACCCTAGCCTTAAATTAAGACCAAAAAACTAAAATGTTGTAGACAATTTTGACTCTGTGGCATCTGACTTTGTGGTTGTGTTACCTAGTGTGGAAACCAGCTACGTAACATCTTTAAATCATCTCACTTGTTTTAGTGGATTGATTGATATTAGCTCGATCGTAGGCTAAATCTACCGAAATGGGGAAGAGGGACAATAGAGTGGTGAGTAATGTGTTAAATAATCCCAGTTGTGTGGATATTTAGCTTTTTACGATTAATGGTATGCATGAAAACAAACGTGTTGGCTATAGCTAAAAGCGGGCACTGAAAAAAATGTTAGCTAGGCCATCTAAGCTAGTTATTGTAGCTAAGTGCGCAGGCAAATTGAATTTCATTTAAACTAGCCATATCAAAGATGCACAAATTGTAGTTATTTTAACATACGCTATGTTTATCGAACGAATATAGCTAACTAGCTAGGAAAACTAACCTGGCAGATACAGAATAACAAGTTAGCAGGTAGCTAACAAGAAGGACCGATATCCGTGCCAGAAGAATTAAACGTATCTATTTAGGTCGAAATATCAGTGTAGGTTTATAATAATATAGGTAGATGGCTAACGCATCCTGTCTGTTAACATAATCCAAAGAACGCGGACGAAAAAACGAATGTTACAGTAGCTCGCTCAACCTGCCAACTAGGCTCGAGTTCATCAGTTAGCTATCTGCTACCAATTTACTGTATGAATTTGTAAACATGTATTTTTACGGGAAGGCCATAGAGTTGTCATTGACCGCCTTGGACTTGTTTGATCCTAATAAAAGTTACTGATCGTACCAAGCTAATAAAAAGTATGGTTCGTTCGTAAATCTACTCCGATTTTCACAGCACTTTTAGTTTGAGTGCCAGAGGCCGCGGAATAATTGAGATATTTACAAACGCCATTAACTTTGTTATGACCGGTGTAAGTAAACTTCGGCAAAAGAAACTGAACAAAATTGTTGCCATAAATTTGTCACTAACCCTCATGATAACATTAAAGCACTCTAACCAGCTCTGCTAGGGCGAGTAACATTTTCAGTAAGGTGTTATTTCATTTGTCTGGAAGTAGCTAGCAAACTAGCCAACTTTGGCCAGTTAGCTTGGGTGCTTGACTGCCGTTGATCAGAACGCTCAGATCAACCCTACTCCTCGGGCAGAGCGTCCAGTGTGCACGGTGAACGCACTCTGGGACTCCACAGTTAATTTACGAACGCACCCTTTCCAATTCCTGTCTAGCTAGTGTTATTGTCAGCCAGGAACACACAGAATGTTGATCTGCTGTTTGTTTGGCAAGGTGTGTTTTGGGGATGGTAGCCAGATGTCAATGTTGAGGTGTCTGGTCTGACTGCCTCCCTTTTTTTGTTTTCAGTCTTATGTGAACCCAATAGCTGCATCACGTGCCAATGGACCCGCACCCAATGCAGGACCCTCTATCCAGGATTACCTGAGCAGACCACGGCCAACATGGTAAGCATTAAGATGACACATAGGCGTTGTGCCTGAAAAGCTTAGGTTATACAGGTTATACAACTGGCAAGTTGATCATCTGTCACTAATATTGCTGAAGAGTGTCCACGGGTAAATGGTGGATCCCTATTACCTTCTATGTGTGTAAATCTGGGTGATAAAGCATTGCTTTCTTATAATACTAGGCTACACAGTGTGAAATGCTCCCTGCAAATCACAAGAAGTTGTGGCCATGCCCTTGAATGTTTGGGCCTACGCCTCCGTCACCATTTAATTTTTTTAAATTCTTATTTCACCTTTATTTAACCAGGTAGGCTAGTTGAGAACAAGTTCTCATTTGCAACTGCGACCTGGCCAAGATAAAGCATAGCAATTCGATACATACAACAACACAGAGTTACACATGGAATAAACAAAACATACAGCTCTTTCAGAACATCAGCTATCTGGATTTGGGTGAAGGAGAAATGGTGGGGGCTTTGGCGGGTTGCTGTGGAGGGTGCCGGGCAGTTGACCGGGGTAGGGGTAGTCAGGTGGAAAGCATGGCCAGCCGTAGAGAAATGCTTATTGAAATTCTCAATTATAGTGGATTTATCAGTGGTAACAATGTTTCCTAGCCTCAGAGCAGTGGGCAGCTGGGAGGAGGTGCTCTTATTCTCCATGGACTTTAGTGTCCAAGAACTTTTTGGAGTTTGTACTACTGGATGCAAATTTCTGTTTGAAAAAGCTAGCCTTAGCTTTCCTAACTGCCTGTGTATATTTGTTCCTAACTTCCCTGAAAAGTTGCATATCACGGGGGCTATTCGATGCTAATGCAGAACGCCACAGGATGTTTTTGTGCTGGTGAAGGGCAGACAGGTCTGGAGTGAACCAAGGACTATCTATTCCGAGTTCTACATTTTTTGAATGGGGCATGCTTATTTAAGATGTTGAGGAAGGCACTTTTAAAGAATAACCAGGCATCCTCTACTGACGGAATGAGGTCAATGTCATTCCAGGATACACCGGCCAGGTCGATTAGAAAGGCCTGCCTGCAGAAGTGTTTTAGGGAGCGTTTCACAGTGATGAGGGGTGGTCGTTTGGTCGCAGACCCATTACGGATGCAGGCAATGAGGCAGTGATCGCTGAGATCTTGATTGAAAATAGTAGAGGTGTATTTGGAGGGCGAGTTTGTTAGGATCATATCTATGAGGGTGCCCGTGTTTACGGATTTGGGGTTGTACCTGGTAGGTTCATTGATACTTTGTGTGAGATTGAGGGCATCAAGCTTAGATTGTAGGATGGCCGGGGTGTTAAGCATGTCCCAGTTTAGGTCACCTAGTAGCATGAGCTCAGAAGATAGATGGGGGGCAATCAATTCACATATGGTGTCGAGGGCACAGCTGGGAGCAGAGGGTGGTCTATAGCAAGCAGCAACAGTGATAGACTTGTTTCTGGAAAGGTGAATTTTTAGAAGTAGAAGCTCGAATTTTGGGGTACAGACCTGGATAGTAAGACAGAACTCTGCAGGCTATCTCTGCAGTAGATTGCAACACTGCCCCCTTTGGCAGTTCTATCTTGGCGGGAAATAGTTAGGGATGGAGATTTCAGGGGTTTTGGTGGTTTTCCTAAGCCAGGATTCAGACACGGCTGAGACATCCGGGTTGGCAGAGTGTGCTAAAGCAGTGAGTAAAACAAACTTAGGGAGTATGCTTCTAATGTTAACATGCATGAAACCAAGGCTTTGATGGTTACAGAAGTCAATAAATGAGAGCACCTGGGGAGTGGGAGTGGAGCTAGGCACTGCAGGACCTGGATTAACCTCTACATCACCAGTTGAGAAGTAGGATAAGGGTACGGCTAAAGGCTATATGAACTGGCCGTCTAGCACGTTCGGAACAGAGAGTAAAAGGAGCAGGTTTCTGGGAACGATAGCATAGATTCAAGACATAGTGTACAGACAAAGGTAAGGTAGGATGTGAGTACATTGGAGGTAAACCTAGGCATTGAGTAATGAGAGAGATATAGTCTCTAGAGCCGTTTAAACCAGGTGATGTCATCGCATATGTAGGCGGTGGAACAACATGGTTGGTTAAGGCATATTGAGCAGGGCTAGAGGCTCTACAGTAAAATAAGACAGTAATCACTAACCAGGACAGTAATGGACGAGGCATATTGATATTAGAGAGAGACATGCGTAGCCAAGTGAACATATGGGTCCAGTGAGTGGTTTGGGCTGACTGGGGACACGGCGATTCAGACAGTTAGCAGGCCGGTGCAAACAAGCTAGTAGTTAGTAGGCCGGTGCTAATAGTTAGTAGACCGGGGCAAGCAAGCTAGCAGTTAGTAGACCGGGGGCAAGCAAGCTAGCAGTTAGCAGACCAGGGCAAGCAAGCTAGCAGTTAGCAGACCGGGGCAAGCAAGCTACAGTTAGCAGACGGGGCAGCAAGCTAGCAGTTAGCAGACCGGGCAAGCAAGCTAGCAGTTAGCAGACCGGGGCAAGCAAGCTAGTAGTTAGCAGACCGGGGCAAGCAAGCTAGCAGACGGGGTAAGCAAGCAGCAGTTAGCAGACCGGGGCTAGCAAGTTAGCAGAAGTGCCTTTGGGGGACGTCGCGATGGAGGTAAGTCTGTTTTTGCCTCTTTGTGCGGTGACGTCGTGGATTAGTAGGGTTCCAAGTAGCTCTAGGTAGCTAGCAGGCCGCGGTTAGCAGAATGGGCCTTCAGCGGAAGGCCATCAGTTGTGATCCATTGTTGAGTGATGATGATTTTTCTTCTGTCATCAGGGAAGAGGTGAAGGAGATCATAGACAGGAAGAAGAAAGGCTCCAGAGCCCTGGCGGACTTTGAGGACCAAATGAACGAGGTATTGTTAAAATGTGTGTTCTTTATTTGACTGTTATTATACTGTACAAATTCAGTGTTTTTATATTTAGCTTACATAAAACATCGCTATTTGCTTTTTATAGAATTGGAAGAAGGAGCTGACGAAGAACAGAGAGAAGTTACTGGGTGGCGTTGACAAAGACAAGGAGAAAGAGGAGAAGAAAGAGGTATGCTTCCAGTTCCATCCATGTTTAACATTTGAATACAACCATTTTGTTTTACTGTATCTACTTCTCACACCACATCTTTGTTTTGTGTTTAGAAAAAGAAGAGAGAGAAAGGAAGGAAAGAAAAAGGAAAGAAATCCAACAGGGTGAGGAAAGCTGTCTTCAATGTTTTGTTGAAGACTGGTGGTAGACATACTGCGGTAGTGTTATCTGCCCTTTAAAAATGGAAGCGTTCCACTAATATATTTTTATGTCAGCTACTGTCTTCAAATCTAATGAGCTCTGCTTTCATTGTGTTTGGTCAAGCATTCCTCTCCTTCATCCTCCTCATCAAGTTCTGATTCCTCTAGCAGCTCTTCCTCAGACTCTGAAGACGAGGTATGTACCATAGTAGTTAGTGACAAGTCTGTCAGCTTGTCCTACCGTTTACCCTATGTCACCCTATGGGCACCATAGAAAGAAATATCATTACGTCTAATTAATTATATATGGTGGGCACAAAGAGCTGTGTGAAGTACTGTGAATTAAATGTCCTGGAACTATTTTGATTTGGTTGGTTAATGAATATTGAGAAACATTATTGTCCTACTGCAATGTTTTTATCTGATGTCTGTGTGGTCAGAATGAAAAGAGCGCCAAAAGGAAAAAGAAGCGGTCCTCCAAGAAAGCATCGGATGTCTCTACTGTAGAATTGGAGCCCGGCGGCAAGGTTAGTTTGATATGGAGAATATTCCACCTTTTTCATTACGTAATGAAATAAGTCATTTTAGTTTCAGACATTTCTGCACTCTTAAATGTGTTTGAATCCCATCCATCTAGATACTTCTGGTCTAGGCCTTATGTTTTGGTTGGTCTGCACTATTCAACATTCACTTCTCAACGTTCCATCTTTATCTTAGCCCTCACCGTCATTGTGTTTGTTCAGCCATTGTTTGATTTCTGTTCATTCATTTGCAATCTTTAACTTTTTTGTTATGTGATTTCTTCACTAAATCTAAATGTTTTTATATGCAAAAAAGGTCTCCTTCCCTCATTTTGTTTCTCCTAGAAGATGAAGACAAAATATGAGCAAGAAAAGGAAAAACAACATTTATGTGGCTTTTAGTCCTTCTATTTTGTGTATTTCTGCCTGAATGGGTGTTTGAACATGCTGAGCTGTAAATGAACTTGCCGGGCTGCAGGGAACTGAGGCCTGTAAATGTTTGCCCTTCAGGGTGAGAAGAGCCGCCGGAAGAAGAGGAAAGCTGAGCGTAGCCGTAAAGACTCCTCCTCAGAGTTGTCCGCTGACTCCGACATGGAGGTTGTAAGTGTTTTTACTCTGTTCATTTGCCATGTTTAATGAAAATGTGTTATGTATTGATTTAAATGACTGCTTATATGATTTAAATCCATTTGCTCCAGGGCATACTGTAGGTCATCTGTAGTTGCGGGAACTGTTTTGTATCCTATATCATTGTGAAATACTATACTTTGCGATTGGATGTTGGGAAGCTGTCACTGGAATTTCCCAGCCATTGTGGTTTTGTAAATTTTTGCAATCTCCTGTAGGTTGAACCCAAGAAGAGGAAGAGAAGTAGTGAAGAGAAGGAGAAAGACAAAATGACAGCAGTAGGTGATTTAAGTCAGTCAAGCATACAGTAACCACAGGACGATGACGGCCACTGCCTTTTATTTTTGCCAGACAATGTTTACTGGTGCGGTGTCCGGCATGTCAGAAATGGTGACTAAATTATGTAAAAAATATATGATATCTCAGCAAAAAAAGAAACATCCTCTCACTGTCAACTGCTTTGATTGTCAATAACTTTCTTTTTTAAATTAATTTATTTTTTTACACCTTTGTTCTCACCAATTTCGTGGTATCCAATTCGTAGAAGTTAGTCTTGTCTCATCGCTGCAACTCCCATACGGACTCGGGAGAGGAGAAGGTCGAGAGCCATGCGTCCTCTGAAACACAACCCAACCAAGCCGCACTGCTTCTTGACACAATGCCCGGAAGCCAGCTGCACCAATGTGTCGGAGGAAACACCGTACACCTGGCGACCTGGTCAGCGTGCACTGCGCCCGACCCGCCACAGGAGTCGCTAGTTCGCGATGAGACAAGGATATCCCTGCCGGCCAAATCCTCCCTAACCCGGACGACTCTAGGCCAATTGTGTGCCGCCCCATGGGCCTCCCGGTCACGGCCGGCTGCGACAGAGCCTGGGCTCAAACCCAGAATCTCTGGTGGCACAGCTACCCTAGACCACTGCGCCACCCGGAGGCCCATTTTCAGCAAACTTAACATGTATGAACATAACAAGATTCAACAACTGAGACATAAACTGAACAAATTCCATAGACATGTGACTAACAGAAATTGAGTAATGTGTCCCTGAACAACGGGGGTCAAAATCAAAAGTTAGACAGTGTCTGGTGTGGCCACCAGCTGCATGAAGTACTGCAGTGCATCTCCTCTTCATGGACTGCACCAGTCATGGACTACTTGTCTCATCATCCTCTGGTGACTCCTTGTGGCGGGCCGGGGCACCTGCAGGCTGACTTCGGTAGTCAGTTGAATAGTGTTTCCTCCAAAACTTTGGTGCTTCTGGGTTAAGCGAGCGGTTTGGCGGGTCATGTTTTGGAGGATGCATGACTTGACCTTTGCCTCTCCTGAGCCGGTTGGGGAGTTGCAGCAATGAAGCAAGATCGTAATCATAAAAAATGGGGTTTAAAAAAAAAAGGTACAACATTTGTAATGTATTACATTTTGACATGTAATACAAAACTGCCTGATAAATATATTTTTCTGCACAGATTGTATATAAGAACAGAATGGAAGCCTAACACTTCCCTGTCTAACTGTTGTAAATGTTAACAGGACAAATCAAAGAAGAAGAGGAAAAAGAAGCACAAGAAACACAAAGGAAGAAGAAAAAAACATCTGACGCAGAGTTAGACTAGCGGTGTGGCTCTGTCCACTAGTAGAGAGCTTCTGCCTTCCAACTACCAACAACTCCCACCTGGGCTGCCCCCATGACTGGGGTAGTTGGTGCACTATGGGAACTGCTGGCTTGAGAGTATTAAACTAATACCGCGTTCAAAACAACTGGGAACCTGGGGGGGGGGAAACAAGCTCGTTTTGAACTGTCATCCAACTCGGAATTCCAAGTCGGAAACTCGGGCATCTTTCGAGAACTGACTTTCCGACCTGAAGATCACGGACGTTATGATTTGGCCTCGTTTATTTTCCGAGTTCCCAGTTGTCTTGAAAGCAACATAAGGACTGGTGAACTAGAATCAAACCCTCTGTGAAAACTTATTTTTGTTAGCAGAGTTTTTATCCAATCTAAATAAACGTCAATAAGGAAACCACAAGTCGTCAAGTGTGGCCCAACTGAACTGAAAAATGTGCCTATGAAAATGTACTTCCATTTTGTACACCCTTGGTGTGCTGGCCTTCTATGTATAATTTTTACTTGACAATCTCATCTTTCTAAAACTGCATCGCTAGTTACACAATGAGGTAATTTTGGGACTTTTATGCCTGTGCCATGATGCGTGTAATCTGATATGATGAACACTTCTCTTGCCATCCTCATAAATTGGGATTCTAAAAATACAAGTCAAATGGTCATAATCACAAGGGACAATCTGTTAAATGTAAAGAGTTATACAACTATGAATGATATCAATAAATTAATCTGGTTTCATTATTAAAGTTAATGTTTTAGCCATAATATTGTTATTTTTAGTGGATGGATGATGAATGATTCACATTTAAACTTATCATCCAGGACGCATCATGAAATACTGTACAATTTTGATAAGGAAAAGTCCCTAAATGTATGACTTACTGTACGGTACCAGTCAAAGGTTTAGACACACCTACTCATTCCATTGGTTTTTCTTTATTCTGACTTTTTTTCCACATTGTAGAATAATAGTGAAGACATCAAAACTAGGAAGTACCACATATGGAATCATTTAACCAAAAAAGTGTTAAACAAATCTAAATATTTTTGAGATTCTTCAAAGTAGCCACCCTTTGCCTTGACAGCTTTGCACATTCTTGGCATTCTCTCAACCAGCTTCATGAGGTAGTCACCTGGAATGCATTTCAATTAACAGGTGTGCCTTAAATAATTTGTGGAATTTATTTCCTCAATGTGTTTGAGCCAATCAGTTGTGTTGTGACAAGGTAGAGGTAACACACTCAGACATAATTTACAAATGAAGCATTTGTGTTTAGTTAGTCCGCCAGATCAGAGGCAGTAGGGATGACCAGGTATGTTCTGATGATAAGTGTGTGAATTGGACCATTTTCCTGTCAAAATGTAACGAGTACTTTTGGGTGTCAGGTAAAATGTATGGAGTAAAAATAACAATTTTCTTTAGGAATGTAGTACAGTAAAAGTAGTAAAGTACAGATACCCCAAAAACCTACTTTAGTACTTTAAAGTATTTTTACTTAAGTACTTTACACCACTGTAAAAGACCAAGTCCATATTATGGCAAGTACAGCTCAAAAATGCAACGAGGAACGACAGTCCATCATTACTTTTAAAACATGAAGGTCAGCCAATAGCCTCAGAAATTGCAGCCCAAATAAATGCTTCAGAGTTCAAGTAACAGACACCTCAACATCAACTGTTCAGAGGAGACTGTGTGAATCAGGCCTTCATGGTCAAATTGCTGCAAAGAAACCACTACTAAAGGACACCAATAATAAGAGACTTGCTTGGGCCATGAAACACAAGCAATGGACATCTGTCCTTTGGTCTGATGAGTCCAAATTTGAGATTTTTGGTTCCAACCGCTGTGTACTTGTGAGACAGTAGGTGAACGGATGATTTCCGCAGGTGTGATGGTGTGGGGGTGCTTTGCTGGTGACACTGATTTATTTAGAATTCAAGGGACACTTAATCAACATGGCTACCACAGCATTCTGCGGCGATACACCATCCCATCTGGTTGGCACTTAGTGGGACTGTCATTTGTTTTTCAACAGGACAATGACCCAACACCTCCAGGCTGTGTAAGGTGTATTTGACCAAGAAGGAGAGTGATGGAGTTCTGCATCAAATGACCTGGCCTCCACAATCATCCAACCTTGGACCGCAGAGTGAAGGAAAAGCAGCCAACCAGTGCTTAGCATTTGTGGGAACTCAAAGAATGCCAAGAGTGTGCAAAGCTGTCATCAAGGCAAAGGGTGGCTACTTTGAAGAATATAAAATCTATTTTGATTTGTTTAACACGTTTTTGGTTACTACATGATTCCATATGTGTTATTTCATAGTTTTGATGTCTTCACTATTATTCTACAATGTAGAAAATAGTAAAAATAAAGAAAAACCCTTGAATCAGTAGGTGTGTCCAAACTTTTCACTGGTACTGTATGTCAATGCAACATCATTTGGCTAGGGTCATGAAATATACAGTTCCTTCAGAAAGTATTCACACCCCTTGAATTTTTCCATATTTTGTGGTGGTATTCCTGAATTTAAAATGATTTAATTGAGATTTGTGTCACTGGCTTACATTATTACCCCATAATGTCAAAGTGGAATGATTTTAGTCAAGTATTCAACCCCTTTGTTATTGCAAGCCTAAATAAGTTCAAGAGTTGCATGGACTCTGTGTGCAATACTAGTGTTTAACATGATTTTTGAATGACTACCTCATCTCTGTACCCCACACATACAATTATCTGTAAGGTCCCTTAGTCGGGCAGTGAATTTCAAACACGGTTTCAACCACAACGACCAGGGAGGTTTTCCAAAGCCTCGCAAAGAAGGGCACCTATTGGTAGATGGGTAAAAAAAAAGCAGACATTGAATATCCATTTTGAGCATGAAGTTATTAATTACACTTTGGATGGTGTATCAATACACCCTGTCACTACAACGATACAGGCGTCCTTCCTAACTTTGTTCCCGGAGAGGAAGAAAATGGTGACTTTAAACAGTTACAGAGTTTAATGGCTGTGATATGAGGATGGATCAACAACATTGTAGTTACTCCACAATACTAACCTAAATGATAGAGTGAAAAGAAGGAAGCCTGTACAGAATACAAATATCCCTGTTTGCGTTTAGGCACTAAAGTAAACCTGCAAAGAAAGGAACTTTGTGTCCTGAATACAAAGCGTTATGTTTGGGGCAAATCCAACACATCACTGAATACCACATATTTTCAAGCATGGTGGATGCATCATGTTATGGGTATGCTTGTCACCAGCAAGGACTAGGGAGGTTTTTTGTTGTTAATAAAAATTAATGGAATAGAGCTAAGCACAGGCAAAATCCTAGGGGAAAACCTGGTTGTCTGCTTTCCAACAGACACTGGGAGACAAATTCACCATTCAGCAGGACAATAACCTAAAACACAAGGCCAAATATACATTGGAGAAGCTTACCAAGATGACATTGAATGTTCCTGAGTGGCCTAGTTATAGTTTAGACTTAAATCCGCTTGAAAATCTATGGCAAGACTTAAAAATGTCTGTATAGCAATGATCAACAACATAGTGACAGTGCTTGAAGCTTAGAAAGAATGTGCAAATATTGTACAATCCAGGTGTGCAAAGCTCTTAGAGTAGGGGTGTCAAACACATTCCACAGAGAGCCGATTAGTGTCTGCAGGTTTTTTGTTTTTCCATTCAATTCAGACCTAGACAACCAGGTGAGGGGGAGTTCCTTACTAATTAGTGACCTTAATTCAATCAAGTACATGGGTGGAGCGAAAACCTGCAGAAACTCGGCCCTCTGTGGAATGAGTTTGACACGTGTCTTAGAGATTTACCCAGAAAGACTCACAGCTGCCAAAGGTGATTCTAGCATGTATTGACTCAGGGGTGTGAATACTTATGTATTTGAGATATTTCTGTATTTCATTTTCAATACATTTTCCCAAAAATCTATAAACATGTTTTCACTTTGTCATTATGGGGTATCGTGTGTGCACATGGGTGAGAAATAACCACGATTTAAGCCATTTTGAATTCTGACAGTTGTGGAATGGAGGTCACTAAAACTCAGGGGGATGGGCATTAAAGGACTAATCTGCATTTGAAACAATAAATGTCCACCTGCCTATATTTTGGTGAAAGGCTGAGGGATGGGCCTGGAGAAATGTAACCACTCTCAAATTCATAGACAGAGATTTGGATGCAAGGACTGACAATCCATGATATCAAATTAGCATTTTGAGGCCATGCAGTGTTTTTTTACATAAGTAAAACAAGCTTAAACCCTCCAATGTGGCTGAATTAAAACAATTCTGCAAAGAAGAGTGGGCCAAAATTCCTCCACAGCGATGTGAAAGACTCATTGCCAGTTATCGCAAATTGCATTGATGCAGTTGTTACTGCTGAGGGTCCACAACCAGTTATTAGTTTAGGTGGCAATTACTTTTTCACATAGGACCATGAAGGTTCGATAGCTTTTTCCCTTAATAAATAAAATGATCACTAAAAACTGCATTTTGTGTTTACTTGGCTTATCTTTGTGTAATATTTTTTGTTGTTGATGATCTGAACCAAATGTGTGACAAATGTGCACACAAAAAAAGAAATCAGGAAGGGGCAAATACTTTTTCACAGCACTGGAAACACCATGGGACCACCGAAGCCGTCATACCGCTCAGGAAGGAGACGTGCTCTGTCTCCTAGAGATAAACGTACTTTAGTGCGAAAAGTGCACATCAATCCCAAACAACAGCAAAGGACCTTGTGAAGATCCCGAAGGAAACAGGTACAAAAGTATCTATATCCACAGTAAAACGAGTCCTATATCGACATAACCTGAAAGGCCGCTCAGCAAGGAAGAAGGCACTGCTCCAAAATGTCCTCTGGTCTGATGAAACAAAAATAGAACTGTTTGCCATAATAACCATCGTTATGTTGGAGGAAAAAGGGGGAGGGTTGCAAGCCGAAGAACATCCCAACCGTGAAGCACTGGGTGGCAGCATCATGTTGTGGGGGTGCTTTGCTGCAGGAGGGACTGGTGCACTTCACAAATAGATGGCATCATGAGGTAGGAAAAGTGTGTGGATATATTGAAGCAACATCTCAAGACATCAGTCAGGAAGTTAAAGCTGGTCGTAGATGGGTCTTCCAAATGACAATGACCCCAAGCATATTTCCAAAGTTGTGGCAAAATGGCTTAAGGACAACAAAGTCAAGGTATTGGAGTGGCCATCACAAAGCCCTGACCTAAATCCGAAAGAAAATTTGCGGGCAGAACTGAAAAAGTGTGTGTGAGCAAGGAGCCTACAAACCTGACTCGTTACACCAGCTCGTCAGGAGGAATGGGCCAAAATTCACACAACTTATTGTGGGAAGCTTGTGAAGGCTACCAAAACATTTGACCCAAGTTAAACAATTTAAAGGCAATGCTACCAAATACTAATTGAGTGTATGTAAACTTCTGACCCACTGGGAATGTGATGAAAGAAATAAACACTGAAATAAATAATTCTCTCTACTATTATTCTGACATTTCACATTCTTAAAATAAAGTGGTGATCCTAACTGACCTAAGACAGGGAATTTTTATTCTGATTAAATGTCAGGAATTGTGAAAAACTGAGTTTAAATGTATTTGGCATTGATGTAAACTTCCGACTTCAACTGTAGGTCCTGGATGGATGCAACCGGTCAGGATGCTCTCGATGGTGCAGCTATATAACTTTTTGAGGATCTGGGGACCCATGCCAAATCTTTTCAGTCTCCTGGGGGGGGAAAGGCGTTGTTGTGCCCTCTTCACGACTTTCTTGGTGTGTTTGGACCATGATAATTCGTTGTTGATGTGGACACCAAGGAACTTGAAATTCTTGACCCAGTCCATTTCAGCCCTATCGATGTTAATGGGGGCCTGTTCGGCCTACCCAGTGTGGAGTGCGGTTGAGATTGTGTCATCTGTGGATCTGTTGGGGCGGTATGCGAATTCGAGTGGGTCTAGGGTTTCCGGCATGGTGGTGTTGATGTGATCCATGACCAGCCTTTCAAAGGACTTCATGGCTACCGACGTGAGTGCTACGGGGCGGTAATCATTTAGGTAGGTTACCTTTGCTTTCTTGGGCACAGGGACTATGGTGGTCTGTTTGAAACATGTAGGTGTTACAGACTCGGTCAGGGAGAGGTTGAAAATGTCAGTGAAGACACTTGCCAGTTGGTCCGCGCATGCTTTGAGTACACATCCATGTAATCCGTCTGGCCTCACAGCTTTGTGAATGTTGACCTGTTTAAAGGTCTTGCTCACATCAGCTACAGAGAGTGTGATCACACAGTCGTCCGGAACAGCTGGTGCTCTCATTCATGCTTCAGTGTTGCGTGCCTCGAAGCGAGCATAAATGGCATTTAGCTCGTCTGGTAGGCTCGCATCACTGGGCAGCTTGTGGCTGGGTTTCCCTTTGTAGTACTTAATATTTTTCAAACCCTGCCACATCTGACGAGCGTCAGAGCCGGTGTAGTAGGATTCAATCTTAGTCCTGTATTGACACTTTGCCTGTTTGATGGTTCGTCTGATGGCATAGCGGGATTTCTTATAAGCGTCGGGATTAGTGTCCCGGTCCTTGAAAGCGGCAGCTCTAGCCTTTAGCTCAGTGCGGTTGTTACTAATTCTGGATTCGTCATTGGCCTAAGTTTCTGTTCATGAGGAAAGTTACTTCCTCATTATTAAAAGTGGGAGTGTCAAACCTAATGTGTACAGAGCAGCGTTTCAGTTAAGGAGTCTGTCACCCCATTGTGCTGTGTGTAACCCCATGACAGGAAGTGTTTAAATCCCTGAGCCGAGACTAACTACAGGGTAAGTGAGATTTAAAAAAAGGAGAAATAATTTAATATTAAACAATGAAATTAGAAATTACTCCATCACAAACTAAGAAGAATTAGTAAACAACAAATTCATTACATCTTTCAAATTTTAGTCAAAGTTGAAATCATCTGAATTTAGATGCATTTGAAACTGAAAGTGAACTAAGACACTCATATTAGTGCTGTGACTGTCTCAGCTTCCTTTCAAACATATACGGTAAGATGTATTGTTGGAAAATCCGCTAGCGTGTGATGATCAAGTAAACATCTTAGATTATGTACTATTATTTTTTTTCTTCATAAAATACATTTAGAACTCAATCTACTCCAAAAAGCCTCAAAACTCTTTGTTTATTCTCCATCCTTTAGATGTGGAACATAGCTGCATTGGTGTTAGTGGTGGCAGGGTCTGCCTCTTGCTACATCACCTGCCCTGATGGGAAGGTCTGCTCTGATCAATCAACCTGCTGTTTGACTAAAGAAGGATACGCCTGCTGTCCAGTTACCCATGTGAGTAACCAGGGTTCACACGAGGGCAATTTGTAGCCTGGTCCCAGATCTGTTTGTCATGCGAACAACCGTAGCAGTTGGCAGCACAAACAGATCTGGAACCAGACAATTTGACATCCCTAGTAAATGGGATTCTCAGCAGCACAACGGTTGTAAAGACAGGAAAAAGAAACCAGCATAATAGTACTGTTGTTTCCTTCACCGTTGGATGACAACCAATGTTTCAGTTAAAAGACCTTGGGTTTAGAGAGCTGTGCGAGCAAAGATGCCACAACAGGTATTCGGCACATATGAGGTACCACAATATGCATCAAAGGGCACACACATTGGGTGCCTGTGATGCATATTGTGGTACCTGATCGTGGACCTTGTTTTCCGGTTTGGAGACCTTGATAGCTTCGATCATTGAAGGGGCCTGCATCGGAACAAAAGGATACATCAGTTTGCCGGATCTCACATACTTACTTACAGTGGGCACTGTTCTCTTTCTGTAAAAGTCAAAGGCCTTCTTGATGCCCACCTTATGGCCATAAAAAATAATGAATAGAGAAATATTTCCTGCACACTGGTACGCTATTACATTTTAACCTAAGAGTATGACATTGATGGTGAAGTTTTCTGTTATTTTTCTCTTATTTTAGCAGGTTCCGTGGACAGCACTTGTTCAGGCCTCTGACAGCACCCCACAGGCTGGAGTCATTCGCTGTGACACAAAAGTCTACTGCCCTTCTGGAACCAGCTGCTGCAATGGACCGACTGGCAAATGGAGCTGCTGCCCATTCCCACTGGTAAATATACTGAAACTGATGGAGACAGGGTTTAGAGGGGATTTGATAAAACTGTTCTTAAATACCACTGAGCTATCATTTGATAAAGTAGTAGTATCAATGTTGCATGTTTATTAACATAATGAAAATATAATCTGTCATGGATATACAGAGCAGTGTGACATGTTTTAATGACATTAAGATCATGTGCAATATAATGCAGATTCTATATTACTATCATGTTCTGAGACCTATTTCTTATTTTTAGGGCAAGTGCTGTGCAGATGGCCAGCATTGCTGTGAATATGGATACACCTGTGACCCAACCTCATTCAAGTGCAGGAAAGGTTACTCTCAGATTCCTTCAGGTCTGAGGGATGATGCTAAGCAGGACTGACAAGATGTCTTATTAATTATAATGTTGTCACTGTACTGGTATTGGATTGAACAAACATATTTGCTAGTTTAGCTAACCAAACCATCAGTCCTAGCTTGCTATTATGAAAATCGAATTCAACAATGTTTTCAATTCTAATTTTGCTTTCAAAAGCAACTCAAACATAAAACATGTAAAAATGAACTATAGCCATTGAATTCTACCCTGCAGATATAGCATGCTTTAGGGAAATAATGCACGCTCTAGAATGCCCTTCAAGACAATCAGAAACGAGTGTTCAACAATGTATAACATTACATGTTGAAAGAATGTTTAATCATGCCACCCACTCATTCATTGCATAAAAGACAGATCAATACACTTCAAATAAATGACATTGTAAGAAAAAACTGTTTTTCTTTGTTCAGTAATCTATGTATCATTAATTGTATCAATCTCTTACCGGTCATATATTGCCTCAATATCTGAGCACGTGGAATGGAGTTACTATGGTAACAGGGTGTCAACATCAAGTAGTTGTGTTTTCATGTAGCCACTGCTAGCTAACCCGTCAGCAATCCTGCATCCTATCAACAATGGCTGAAATGTCTGCTATGAATAGAAAATTGATTCAGAATCTCGCTGAAACTCTTTCCAAACAAGTCAAACACTGTAAGTATCTGTTTGGATAGTTGTGGCAGAAATAGTCAAAGTTTATGTCCTGACTAGTTAGCTAGCTAACGTTAGCATGGATGGCTAACGTTAGCTGAACTTCTAACAATACATGCTTATTAACTAACTAGTTCCTAACTCTGCAGTTATCTACATACAGTAGCCAATGTTAGCTATTAACAAAGCATGAAAACTAAAAAAAGTTATAGCTCCTCCAACCAAAACTGTGCTGCCCCATACATTTAACGTGGCAACACTGCTTTTTTTAAATGGAGAATGGGAGGTGCTATAACCTTGTTTTGTTGGGATCACCTTTATTTAACAAGGCAAGTCAGTTAAGAACAAATTCTTATTTACAATGACGGCCTAGGAACAGTGGGTTTACTGCCTTGTTCAGGGGCAGAACGAAAGATTTTTACCTTGTCAGCTGGGGTTTCGATCAAGCAACCTTTCGGTTACTGGCCATGTCAAAGTTTGTTCTGTGTTCTATTCTTTGCTGTGTGTTTAGCAAGTTAATCAAACCCTACACCAGTCTATCTATGCAAATGGAATTGTGCATATGGAAGGAGTACAAACACAATTTTTGTCTGCAGTTAACAAAACAGAAGCAGAGTGTCTGATCCGACTGTTCAATGGTCTCCTGGGGGATCAGAGTGACAGGAGGGTAGGGAATGGCCTGGACAGAGGAAAATTCAGGAATATTCTACACAACACCTTTGGAATGACTGATGATATGATTATGGATAGAGGTAGGCTTGTCTCTTTTGTTAAATTTCTGCATGTCACATGAAACGGAATAAACCAAAAAGATGATGATACTGATGACATGCTGTGGTGGGGTATAGCTAAGAATCTCAACTCGTGTTGCATTTATATTCTAGTATTTCGTGCATTCGACAAAGACAACGACAGCTACGTCAGTGTGAAAGAGTGGATCGAGGGACTATCAATCTTTCTCCGTGGGACATTGGATGAAAAAATTAAGTGTAAGAAATATTTAAAGTGTATTATTAAGGCTTACACCCCATGTAGGCTATTTGACCATTATCTACTTTATTAACTATCCATACTAACACAGTCCCACTTTTGACCCGTTCAGACTGCTTCGATGTGTATGACTTGAATGGAGATGGGTACATTTCCCGGGAAGAGATGTTCCACATGCTGAAGAACAGCCTGATCAGACAGCCCACAGAGGAGGACCCAGACGAGGGCATCAAAGACCTGGTGGAGATCACACTCAAGAAGATGGTAATTACAAAAATGGTATCTTCATTGTAGCTGGTTAAACCAGACTGAATGCTGCACTACCCATGGTTTGGTTTGCCAGGCTATCTTCATTGTACCCTGTATTAACAATCCCTTTTTAACTCAGTCACAATTGACTAATTCATGCATCAGATTAAATATACTGTATGAACATAAAAGACCAATGAGTTGTTTCCATCAGGACCATGACCACGACAGCAGACTGTCCTATGCAGACTTTGAAAAGGCAGTGAGAGATGAGAATCTATTGCTTGAAGCTTTTGGAACCTGCCTTCCCGATGCCAAGGTGACCATTGAAGTTAAGATTGTAAAAACAGTGTAATGACTTGTCTGTCTTGATTGGACAATATTTACCCTTTGTCTGACATGTTTTTTTTAAATGTTGTGTTACAGAGCATATTGGCATTTGAGCAGCATGCATTCCAGGATACACTTGAGCATTAAGGACAACACTACTTTATTCATTTTCATGAAACTGCAAATATATATAAACAAATAAAAATATATATAAAAAACTTCTTATACTCTGATGAGAAATATAAAAATGAAACATGTTGAGAAAAGATGAAGTACCGTCTAATTGGTGTAAAGTCTAGGAACTTGATGAAATGTATCCATTATCTTCTGTGTGATGCTGTCCGTTTCGGAACACGGAGTCTGTTCTGTCCCTGAGCAAGGCAGTTAACCCACTGTTCCCCAGGCGGCGAAGACGTGGATGTCCATTAAGGCAGCCCTCCGCACCTCTCTGATTCAGAGTGGTTGGGTTAAATGCGGAAGACACATTTCAGTTGAATACATTCAGTTGGACAGCTGACTAGGTTTCCCCCTTTCCTTTTCCCTGTTAGATTCTCTTCCGAGGCTTTCCTGGCTTTGTCTTCTTCTCTGTTGGCTTGACTTCAGGAACTGATGCTACCTGAAAACAAGGAAAGAAATTAATTTACTGCAGTATCACTCACACTTGAATTGTAATACTGTATGAAGTTGTGACTGTGAGTGACCAATTTTGGGAAGCAAATGACCACGAATATACCTTTTTCAATGTATTTCTGACGATGTTGGCTGTTGTGTTCAATGACTCATCCGCCATATCCATCTTAGGCTACTCTGGTAGTTTGGTTCAATGAGGGTTTCATTTTTGTCCACAATGCCAAAAAGTCTTTACTCATTTCTACCATTTTCCATTTTCTGTTCTCCAAATGTGTGGTCCTTGGTATGAATCTGGAGGGTACTGCAGGGGGTGGATTCTTACTCAGTCTTTTCCCTCTGTTTCCCCCAGAAGAGGAGGGAGTGCCACTTACATTGGGTGCCTGCTGCGGTTTATTATGGAATTATGCAATGACCCCATTTTGTCCTCTGTTGGAATAGTCTGATAATTGCCTGATAACTATAAGACCGATCATAAAACGGGGCACATCTGAAGCTAAGCAGGGTTGGTCCTGGTCAGTCCCTGGATGGGAGAGCAGATGCTGGTGGAAGTGGTGTTGGAGGGCTAGTAGGAGGCACCCTTTCCGCTTGTCTAAAAAAATATCCCAATGCCCCAGGGCAATGATTGGGGACATTGCTCTGTGTCGGGGGATGTTGAACGGGTGTGCTGACTCTGTGGTCACTAAAAAAAGATCCTATGGCACTTATCGTAAGAGTAGGGGTGTTAACCCCGGTGTCCTGGCTAAATTCCCAATCTGGCTCTTGTACAATCATGGTCACCTAATCATCCCCAGCTTACAATTGGCTCAAGAGTCAAAGTCTCTTCCTGATTGCCGGTATCACCGGATCTCTGATCATCACCTAAGGAAGTCCTGGCTGTGGTAGCAACTGTATCTGAAGACATGGGCTTTTTGCTCTCTTCATCCCTCTGGTCCTGTTCTTTTGCTCCACAACCAAACAAGACAAATTGAGAATCATACAGTATGTGTCAACTAACTGCATCATAATAGTAATGCCTATGTTGTGAATGACAGATATAGTTCTGATAATACTCGACTAACACAGCATCTGTACCTTTATTTTGAGCTGTTCTATTCAGATATCATCTCCTGTCTTGCAGCTTTTATCTGGTGTCCTCCACTGTCTCATACTCAGTGGCATAGCACATGTAGTAAACCTCCAAAGAATCTCTTCTCATCCATATGCCGTTTGGCTGCCCTGAAACAGAATGACATCAAAGTATAACTGGTATAACTCAGACACTCTGTTTGCAGGTATGACAGTACTGTATAACTACTAGAGCCTAGTAATACCAAGGGCCTAATAGTTAGTCACTATAAACTAGGGCCTAGAGTTTTTTCCTGGTCAGTGTTACAAATGTACATTCTTAAAGCAACAGCATTCAATACTCAACTGAGCTAGAACACCACGTTACTGAACACAACATTCAGGTTACATGGTCACTGAGAAAACTCCCAGCCCTAGTTATGTATCACCCATCATGATCAATTGGATGGAACCTGTCCTGACCTTGCACTGGTGAGTTTCTGGAACTTGATGAGGTAGACCTCTGAATTCCTCTGCAGGGTACTCATCCAGCCCTCCTCCACAAACCTGTACAGCGCAGAGAGCTGGATTAGTTCTTTCATCACCCCGATGGCTGGGACTCCTTACACCATCAGGTAACGAAACTCCAAGTTGATGGTGTACACCTGCAGAGGAAATATAGCATGAGAGTAAGATAAAGAAATACAAAACAAGAAATTACCTTCGCTGAAGGAAACGATATTCTAACCTTAACTTCTTTAGGTCTCCTTTCTTTTCTATAATTTGGTCGCGAGGGGCACATATTGTGTTGCTCATGGTGTTTATAAACCTCTGGAGTGCTCCACCTTCAGCTGTTGATGGGCGCCGCCATGTTTGCTAATGACAACAAAATCCAACCTGAAGTAGTTTCCCAGACAAAAATAATCGAATCTGAGGTAATTGTTGTGAGCGTCTCTGTGAGAGAAAAAAATCGGATCAGCTACTTTTGCCTGCACAGAATGCATAACCGAATGCGACCCGCAAGATCACGTACAAGTAATCTAGCTAATTAGCTAGCTACTTCATTTGCGTTTCGAACATATTGCCAACCTATTTCGTTATGTTGGGAAATAATGGCATCTAATCTGTCACATTTGTTTTTAACAACACGAAAAGCTGCTTTCTTCAACCTCTTTCAAACTTGGTAACACAGCTCTCTCTTCATCAGGTAAGCTACAAGCCTGCTAGTGTTGTTTCCTTTTTGGTTGTGTCAAGTTATAATTATGCCAAACTATCAGCAAACTACCGGTAGCTAACTTGCACTTGTGACCATTTCATGCCATGTCTTCTAGTTAGTCTGATAGTTTTTTTGTGGAATTCCATGTTTCCCATGTTTGTTCATGTAATTATCTTCTGTGTTATACAGAACCTGGCTCTGGAGCTGTCCTGGGGTCATGATGCCCATGTGTTCCTCAGCTGGACCAGAAGCAGAAGCCCTGCCAACGAGGAGGACCATAAAGTAGAGTTGAGCAGGCAACTGGGAGAGAATCTTGGACTCAAAGATGGAGAGCAGGTAATGATGTCCCACTCTTCACTAATTCTCTTGTTGCCCATTCCCCAAACTCATATCTTTACAACCTCTTCCGCTTACTAACTCGTGTTGTATGGTTTCAGGGCTTCTTGCGGCCATGCCAGCAGGTCCTGTCTGTACAGCAGGTGTTTGTGGACCCACTCACCTCTGACGACTTGGAGATCCTGGTTAGTACCTGTGTTTAGAGTGGTCTTTGTGTCATTGACATTGTTGATCCATTGTTGAAGGAGACTGAATCAACCCTGTCGTGTCCTCAGGAGCTCCACAGTGCAGCACTGGAGCAGCAGCTCCTGGAGCAGAATAGAGTGGTGTTTCCTGATGCAGTGTTTCCTGTGTGAGTGGACCAGAGAACACTCATCTACATCCGAATCGGGTCAGCACTGATTTTCACTTTGTCATTTTGTTCAACATCTACCAGCTATCAACTCAACAGCTCATGCAAGAAAGAGTTGATGTAATACTACCCTCCATACTCTTCTTCTTCTGCAGCTTCACTCTCCCCAACTGTACCGTACGGTCAATTAGAGCAGTTTACAGAGCTGCATGTCTCTCCTAAAATCCGTGCTGGAACTGAGGACCGCTTCGGCGCTCCTTTTGGAACATCCTTACTCAATCAGAACCAGCCCATCCACAGGCAGCTGAACTTTGACCTCTCACCCTCCTCCAGGTCCTCTCTGGAGAGCATTCAGGAGACTGGACTTCCTGTAGAACAATGTCCCAACGCTGCTGGCCTCCAGTGCCCCCAGCAGTGGTGCGGGATAGCAATCCTAAAGAACATGGTCAGGTACATGCTAACATGGAACTATGACCCAGTGAGAGAGTCTCCCCCCCCCCATCTCCAACATCTCTTCCCTCCTCAGTGACTCAGTCTTCAGAGTATGTCAAGCACCGCCCGTGTCTTCTGGCCCTCTGAGTGCCAGCCTTGGGGTTGACATCATTCTGACCTGGGGCCAGCAGATGGGAGTGTAATATCAATGGTGGCCAGCCAGCTGTGACGTATGGCCTACTGTCCAAGGTGCTCTCTCCCAAGAGGGTGAGAGAGAGGGCCAAGCTGGCCATGGAGAAGAAGAAGAAGAGTGGAGGTGCTGGTGGTGCTCCCCAGCCCGGTGATGATGCAGGGTACAGGGAGGAGGAAGAGGAAGCCACTGTACAGTCGTGGCCAAAAGTTTTGAGAATGACACAAATATTAATTTTCACAGTTTGCTGACTCAGTTTGTATGATGGCAATTGGCATATACTCCAGAATGTTATGAAGAGTGATCAGATGAATTGCAATGAATTGCAAAGTCCCTCTTTGCCATGCAAATGAACTGAATCCCCCTAAAAACATTTCCACTGCATTTCAGCCCTGCCAAAAATGACCAGCTAACATCATGTCAGTGATTCTCTTGTTAACAGAGGTGTGAGTGTTGAGAGGACGGACAAGGCTGGAGATCAATCTGTCATGCTGATTGAGTTTAGAAACAGACTGGAAGCTTCAAAAGGAGGGTGTGCTTGGAATCATTGTTCTTCCTCTGTAAACTATGGTTACTTGCAAGGAAACATGTACCGTCATCATTGCTTTGCACAAAAAGGGCTTCACAGGCAAGGATCAAATCAAATCAAATCAAATTTTATTAGTCACATACACATGGTTAGCAGATGTTAATGCGAGTGTAGCGAAATGCTTGTGCTTCTAGTTCCGACAATGCAGTAATAACCAACAAGTAATCTAACCTAACAATTCCACAACTACTACCTTATACACACACACAAGTGTAAAGGGATAAAGAATATGTACATAAAGATATATGAATGAGTGGTGGTACAGAACGGCATGGCAAGATGCAGTAGAGTGGTATAGAGTACGGTATATACATATGAGATGAGTACTGTAGGTATGTAAACATAAAGTGGCATAGTTTAAAGTGGCTAGTGGTACATGTATTACATAAGATGGCAAGAGCAGTAGATGATATAGAGTACAGTATATACATATGAGATCGGTAATGTAGGGTATGTAAACATTATATTAAGTGGCATTGTTTAAAGTGGCTAGTGGTACATTTTTACATAATTTCCATCAATTCCCATTTTTAAAGTGGCTGGAGTTGAGTCATTATGTTGCAGCGGCCGCTAAATGTTAGTGGTGGCTGTTTAACAGTCTGATGGCCTTGAGATAGAAGCTGTTTTTCAGTCTCTCGGTCCCTGCTTTGATGCACCTGTACTGACCTCGCCTTCTGGATGATAGCGGGGTGAACAGGCAGTGGCTTGGGTGGTTGTTGTCCTTGATGATCTTTATGGCCTTCCTGTGACATCGGGTGGTGTAGGTGTCCTGGAGGCAGGTAGTTTGCCCCCGGTGGTGCGTTCTGCAGACCTCACTACCCTCTGGAGAGCCTTACGGTTGTGGGTGGAGCAGTTGCCGTACCAGGCGGTGATACAGCCCGACAGGATGCTCTCGATTGTGCATCTGTAGAAGTTTGTGAGTGCTTTTGGTGACAAGCCGAATTTCTTCAGCCTCCTGAGGTTGAAGAGGCGCTGCTGCGCCTTCTTCACAACGCTGTCTGTGTGGGTGGACCAATTCAATTTGTCCGTGATGTGTACACCGAGGAACTCAAAACTTTCCACCTTCTCCACTACTGACCCGTCGATGTGGATAGGGGGGTGCTCCCTCTGCTGTTTCCTGGATATTGCTGCCAGTAAGATTGCACCTAAATTAACAATTTATCAGATAATCAAGAACTTCAAGGAGAGTGGTTTATTTGTTGTGAAGAAGGCATCAGGGTGCCTTCTTCACTTTTGGATGAATATGTATGAACTTTCCAATTTGTAAGTCGCTCTGGATAAGAGCGTCTGCTAAATGACTTAAATGTAAAATGTAAATGTGGTGCCCAAGAAAGTCCAGCAAGCGCCAGGACCGTCTCCTAAAGTTGATTCAGCTGCGGGATCGGGGCACCACCAGTACAGAGCTTGCTCAGGAATGGCAGGTGTGAGTGCATCTGCACTAGAGGTTGACCGATTAATCGGAATGGACGATCTTTTTCTTACTATTTTTAAATTTTAAATTTTTCTTCTTATTATTATATATATATTATTTTTTTTACACCTTTTATTTAATCTTTATTTAACTAGGCAAGTCAGTTAAGAACACATTCTTATTTTCAATGACGGCCTAGGCAGAACGACAGATTTTTAACCTTGTCAGCTCGGGGGATCCAATCTTGCATTGATTACATTGCACTCCACGAGGAGCCTGCCTGTTAGCGAATGCAGTAAGCTAAATTGCTAGCTAGCATTACAATTATCTTATAAAAAACAATCAATCAATGACTGTCATTGCTCCAATGTGTACTTAACCATAAACATCAATGCCTTTCTTAAAATCAATACACAAGTATATATTTTTAAACCTGCATATTTAGCTAAAAGAAATCCAGGTTAGCAGGCAATATTAACCAGGTGAAATTGTGTCATTTCTCTTGCGTTCATTGCACGCAGAGTCAGGGTATATGCAACAGTTTGGGCCGCCTGGCTCTTTGCGAACTAATTTGCCAGAACTTATGTAATTATGACAATATTGAAGGTTGTGCAATGTAACAGGAATATTTAGACTCATGGATGCCACCCGTTAGATGAAATACGTAACGGAATAAACGTTTTGTTTTCGAGGTGATAGTTTCCAGATTAGTCAAAAGTATATGGTTTAGAGAGAAATAGTCGACGCGTTATAATTCCTGTAATAACTTGCGGCTGGATTTGAAAGGGGTTCCTTCGTTATTTTACCGTTCATGTCTTCCATAGAGAATTTCTTGATCTACTTCAAATAAGGTCTGTGTTTCGTGCAGGCTTAAACCGCCTCGACGTTTTGATACCCGTGTAAATCTCACTAGGATAAGGTAACGTTTGTCAACATATTTTCATAAATCCACTCTACAAATGTTTTTATCTTCACTTATATTTAGCCAATATTGATCAGAGTTACCTTGTCCTATGGATATCTACACAGTTATAAAATTGGCACGGTGATGTAAGCCTACACGAAACACAGACCTTATTTTAAGTGAATCTAAAAATATCCTATGGAATAAATGAAGGAACCGCTTTTCAGATTTTGCTAGGTGTCATGGGAATTATGACTCGCACTTTGGTTGTCAATTCTTACCATGCCCATTATTAAAATAGGATTTCCTGCATATAGAAATTAAAGTTTTTGTTTTCAACATTCATCACAGGTAACTTAAACTCTATTTTTATTCAAACAGTTGAGAGTATTTGTCTCCTAAGCAGACTCTTCAGTATCATTGTCACTTCAGAGCTGTGTGCGTGTGTGTATTTATGTATTATATTAAGTTAAAATAAAAGTGTTCATTGTTCATTCAGTATTGTTGCAATTGTCATTATTACAAAAATGTGTGTGTGTGTGTATGATATATATGTATTTTAAAAAAAATAATCGGCCGATTAATCGGTATCGTCTTTTTGTCCTCCAATAATCGGTATCGGTATCGGCATTGAAAAATCATAATCGGTCGACCTCTAGTGTGTATGATTGGAGGATGGCCTGGTGTCAAGAAGAGCAGCAAAGAAGCCACTTCTCTCCAGGAAAAACATCAGGGACAGACTGATATTCTGCAAAAGGTACAGGGATTAGACTGCTGAGGACTGGGGTAAAGTAATTTTCTCTGAATCCCCTTTCCGATTGTTTGGGGCATTCGGAAAAAAAACTTGTCCGGAGAAGACAAGGTGAGCGCTACCATCAGTCCTGTGTCATGCCAACAGTAAAGGATCCTGAGAACATTCATGTGTGGAGTTGCTTCTCAGCCAAGGGAGTGGGCTAACTCACAATTTTGCCTAAGAACACAGCCATGAATAAAGAATGGTACCAACACATCCTCCGAGAGCAACTTCTCCCAACCATCCAGGAACAGTTTGGTGATGAAAAATGCCTTTTCCAGCATGATGGAGCACCTTGCCATAAAGCAAAAGTGATAACTAAGTGGCTCAGGGAACAAAACATTGATATTTTGGGTCCATGGCCAGGAAACTCCCCAGACCTTAATCCCATTGAGAACTTGTGGTCAATCCTCAAGAGGTGGGTGGACAAACAAAACCCCACAAATTATGACAAACTCCAAGCATTGATTATGCAAGAATGTGCTGCCATCAGTCATGATGTGGCCCAGAAGTTAATTGACAGCATGCCAGGGCGGATTGCAGAGGTCTTGAAAAAGAAGGGTCAACACTGCAAATATTGACTCTTTGCATCAACTTCATGTAATTGTCAATGAAAGCCTTTGACACTTATGAAATGCTTGTAATTATACTTCAGTATTCCATAGTAACATCTGGCAAAAATATCTAAAGACACTGAGGCAGCAGACTTTGTGAAAATTAATATTTGTGTCATTCTCAACTTTTGGCCATGACTGTAGTCAAGGTGGTGTGTCACCGTACAGAGGAACTGAAAGGATCTTCTAGAGAGGAAGAGCTCCACAGTGGAAGGGTCTGGGTGATTTACATGTACATTAGCAATGGTCTAAAAGTTGGGCACAATGTAGGCCTAATCAAATGAACTATTCTCAATTTTGTATTTGTTTTTATTTTATTTAACCTTTATTTAACTAGGCAAGTCAGTTAAGAACAAATTCTTATTTACAATGAAGGCAGGGATTAAAACAATTATAATATAGGACAAAACACACATCACAAAAAGAGAGACACCACAACACGACATAAATAGTGACCTAAGACAACAACATAGCATGGCAGCAACACATGACAACATAGCATGGTAGCAACGCATGGCAGTAGCACAACATGGTAGCAACGCATGGCAGTAGCACAACATGGTAGCAACGCATGGCAGTAGCACAACATGGTAGCAGCACAGAACATTGAGAAAAATCATACTACCCATAGTTGTTTACAGGTTTGTGTAAATTGATTCATATTGTAAACTGATTTATATTGAAGCTATATGTATTCAAGCATAATTGTATGTCTCAGATCCCACAATCCCTGGGAACTAGGCTCCATATCGACCCACACTCATCAGTGAGAATCAAGCCAATCAAATCAACTCCTAAAGTAGCCACCAGTATCTACCTGCAGCCTTTACAACCACTGGTGAGTAACATTTACATTTGACATCATATGTAATTCTATTGAATGTAGTGTTCTGATCATCCTAACCTTGTACTTTCCATTTCATGAGGTAAATAGAATGGTGTAAATCAGGGGTATCAAACTCCATGGAGGGCCAAGTGTCTGCAGTTTATTTGTTTGTCTTTTCAATTAAGACCTAGACAACCAGGTAAGGGGAGTTCTTTACTAATTATTGACCTTAATTAATCAATCAAGTACAAGGGAGGAGTGAAGACACTTGGCCCTCCGTGGAATGAATTTGACACGTGGTGTAAATTAATAGGTTTTTGGCAGCTGGTTGTATTGAATGCCATGTTGCTGTTTGACCCCTGCCCCGATGTCCTCCTAGCCTGCAGCAGAGAGTGAGGTGGAGATTCAGACTGCCTTACTGGGTAGGCTGCACACCCAGAGCCACGAACCACTAGCCTGTCTGACGGGTCGCTCCAACACAATCCTCCTACAGTACCTGCAATTGAAGGCACACATAGTCTGCGTCCCAAATGGCACGATGTTCCCTTTATTGTCCTATAGGGTTCTATTCAAAAGTAGTGCACTATAAAGAGAATAGAGTGCCATTTGGGACACACACATGAAGTCACTGACGGTTGGCAGCAGGACATTCAATCTCACCTAAAGAGTATGGAGTGCAGTGTAAATGTAATACAGTCTTGATCTTCTCCCTTCAGGGAAGGTGGAGTTTGCTCTGACTGTGTTGAAGTCAGAACCTGAGCCTGAGAGTGAAAAGCCTGGTCAGTTGTTTCTATTAGCTCTTAGTGATGCAGACATACAGGTACTAGTGACAAGCTTTGCTATCTCATCAGACTTAATATATTCAAATCAACACATTAAATGTCTAACTGTGAGGGAAATGTTATGTTTGTGTGTCAAATCAATGATACTTTTCAAATAACCAATGAGATGGGTTCATGCAGGTGACTGACTGATCGTGTATGGAGGAATCCTCACTATTACTGATATGCAACTTGGCAGTACCAGAATGTTGCTATGGGAACAACCAAGGTATGTCAGTTTCAAGGTCTCAACTTGGAGAGAGAGAAGGCCTTGTGAGGTATTGGTCAGTCACATGTGCGAGCCACCGGTAATGATTAATTAATTATGCTAAATCATGCAAATATAACTTATCTGTATAGCCGTATATAAGACAACTGCTGGGACTGCCCCAGCGGAGCTTCTGACGTAACCTCTCCAGCTTGCTGATAATAAAGCTTGTGATTCATGTAAGTTTGACTTCAGGTGTCCCTGGTGTTGAATTTCCACCACAATCTTTGCATCACTGACAATTGTCTGTAGGCATTTATGAGAAGTGTCTACGTGGTCTGAGAACCACTGATAATAGCATAAGGTGTTATTTTAGGCATTTATGAGAAGTGGTCGGGGAACCACTAGGAATTGCATAAGGTGCACAAGGTGCTATTCTATATGTATGGGAAGAGGCAAGACAATAGAGTCTATAGAGACCATAGCAGTTATGACTATATAAACTATTGATACTATGCATGCTGAGGGACTATAAATGCTACAACTATTGGGACTATAGATGCTCAGGGAATATAGATACTATGGAGACAATAGAGCAGGAGTGGGCAATTCCAGTTCTTGAGGGCCTGATTGGTGTCACAGTATTGCCCCAGCTAACACACCTGACTCCAATAATCACCTAATCATGATCTTCAGTTTAGAATGCAATTTGATTAATCAGCTGTGTTTGCTAGGGATGGAGAAAAAGTGTGACACCAATCAGGCCGCAGAGGACTGGAGTTGCCCACCCCTGCTATAGAGGAACCACAGAGGATACATATGTATGCATAGGAGGTAACGACAAGTAATAAGGGATATTACTGAGTGTGTTTGGGAATAGCACTAAGTGAAGGTGGATGAGAGTATTGTGTACTTAACTAACTGAACAGGGTTTTAGCCCCGGTGACGTGTTAAGCTGGAAGTTTTTTCTAAAGAGTTCAACGAAGGGTTTAAGTATGGGAAAGGGGAATAGTAAGAGTAGGATGGAGGATCCGTGCTGGGAACCAAAAGGGCCGTGTAGCGTAATGGCAAAAAAAATGGTATGTGGGTACTGAACCAAACAGAAGACTGGACAAGATGGACATATGGACATTTCCCTGTTGATGGGAAACTGAGCACAGAAAGACTGGAGTCTGTGAGAGGCCAACTTGAATAAAAACAAAATAAAGTTAAAGTGAAGTGGGACGATTTTCAGGAAGTGGGAAAGCGAAGTAGAAAAAGCGAAGGATAAAGTTTTAAGAGGACTGATGGTAAAGCAAGTGGAACCGGAGAAGAAAGAGGAAGAAGAGAGAAAAAGAAGAAGCCTGGCTGGCCTTTCTCCGAGGGGAACTCTTTCATGGGGCCCCCCTTGTATCCGCCACTGCCAAATCCTCCACCAGCAGACGGAGATGGTGGCCTCCCGTCCCCTCATAACCCAGTTGGGGTTGGGCCTGTGCCAGGTGGAGGAGCTGCAGAAGGTGCTGGAGCTGAAGACAGAAAGCTACCAGCAAAAACAAGGACCAGAGCGAACGAGCAGAGAGGGACAGAGGACAGGGAGAGTGAAGAAGAGGAGCTAGAAGAGCTCAGAAAAGAACTGGAGAAACGTAAGAGAAAAGAAGAAAGTAGAGAATCAAGAAGCAAAGTAATAATTGCAAGCAGGAGGAATGAAGAAAGTAGCCAAGATGAAGATAAAAGGAGCTGCAGCGAGGACAGCAATGAAGGACAAAGCAGAAAAGACCAGCAGAAGGATAGAAAGAAAACCCCCAAAAAGAAGCTTGAGGGAAGGTTTCCAATAATACGCTACCCCAACCCCAATGGAGGCAGGATGTTGGAAATGGAGAAACCATGGGATGTTGACGAAATTAAAGCAATAGTGGACGATGTCATTGAACCAGCAAAGGATGCTGTGAGGTTTGAGGAAGAGGTAAAAGCAATCATATCCATGTACAACCCCACCACCAGAGAAATTGAAGAAATACTCTGCAGCTGCTTGAAATTTAAATGGAAGGACTATAAACACATGGGACTACAATGTACCAGTTGCTGATCGTAGTGACCAGCTGGATGCAGATTTTACAGCTATAAAGGCTGCTTTCCCCAAACGCACAGACTGGCGGAAAATCCATTCCACCAAACAGGCAATGGATGAAAAATGCAATGACTACATGGAAAGAATGGAGACAGTCTTCCTCACACTCAGGTCTGATGCCTGACCAAGACTCATACAGCAGCTTATTGTGCCATGCTGTGGTGACAGGCCTGAGACAAGATCTGAAGACAGCTGTAACTACAACTTGTATTTCATGGGAAACAAAACCACTGTCTGACGTAAAGCCATATATCACCAATGCGGAAAGACAGTTGAAGAAAAATAAACTAAAAAAGACACTGAAGAAGGCACAGCTGATGTATTACTCTGGAGGAGGAAAAAGACAGAGAAAATGGTGGCAACAGTGGAAGTCAAAGAGGCAGAGGTAGAGTCTGAGGGGCCCCTGCTGGAGCTTACGGAGGGTGAGACTGGAGCTGCTACAACTGTGGGAAGGTAGGGCATCTTTCAATACACTGTCCTGGAGCAGGAGAAGGCCAAGGAGAGTGGCAGTCCCAACTTGTGGGTGTGCAGGTGAACAACCCATTTGGAAGAGGAGGAGGCCATGGGGGCTACCAACCATAGGATGAGATGAAAAAAAGAAGAAACTAATGAAGAAAACAATGATGAAGAACCAGAAACCTGTCAAATGCTAAAATTGACCACCTTATTGATATTTTAGTTAATAAACATAAAATTAAATTTTTGGTGGACACTGGGGCCGCAGTCTCAGTGTTAAAATGTCTGCACTGTCTGCCTACCTCTCAAAGAAAACAATGCACAAAGTTGGAGCGTCTGGAATTCCCTCTGAAGAATGTTTGACCTTTCACCTGCACATGGAGTGGGGAGAGGGCAAATGGAGACACCGATTCCTGTACTCCTCCGCCTGCCCAGTACATTTAGTACATTTATTAGGAAGAGATTTGATGTGTAAAATGAGGGTATGTCTGTATTGAAGAAGGATTGTCATTGGGATCGAGAGAAAATGTAATCTTCCCGTGCCTTATGAACTGTTACTATGCTTGGCACCTGAATGATCAACATGTTGAGGGACAGCTGAGAGAGCAATCCCTCTCTTCCCTATTGCATGGTAAATGGGAAGTGTCTGATTACCTACACTGTACTGCTGCTGTTCCCGCATGTGAAGAGGACCCTGAATACCAACAGAGATGGTCAAAACAAAAAGAGAAAGTTGAGAATAATGAATGGGATATACAGAGGAGAAGACTTCGTAGCAGCTGGAGTGTTGTTGATGGATACTAAGATGAGTTTGTATGAAGTCCCTACTTCTGTTCCTCATTGTAGCTTATCAAAAGCTCCTGGAACACAATGGAAAGATGTGGGTATTTGGATGAAGAAAGTGATGGAAGCAACTGATTGGGTGGCCTGGGAAGGGGAAGGAAAGTGTTCAGCTTCAACAGCAACTTTCTATTCCCCATACTGGGCTACTGTGATGACAACACCAAGAAAATAACAAATTCCTGTTTAAACTGTGGTATCACAAGATAATTCACACATTGATTGGCTAAAGGATATACCTGAACAACTGTGGGCTAAATCAAAGACCGACATTAGACGTATGAAAGGAGCAGCACCAGTTGTGGTCCTTCCAAAAAGCCCCCACAGATCTTACAAAGCTCAGTACCCTCTTAGCAAAGAAGCTGAAAATGATATTATTCCCATTAATACTGCATTAGTTGAAAGAGGCACTGTCCGAATTTGCCTTGTAACACACCAATCTTACCTGTTAGGAAACCATCTGGTGATTATCGTTTGTACAAGACCTTAGAATAGTAAACAATGCTAGAGCACCACTGGTGCCTAACACTGTTACCATTTTATCCCAGGTGCCTCCAGGTAGTTGTTGTTTTTCAGTGAATGATTTAGTCTCATGCTTTCTTTAGCACCCCTGTGCCTGAAGAGTCACAGTACTGGTTCTCGTTTCTTGGCTAAAAAAAGGGAAACCTAGAGGGTTTTGTTGCTCCGGGAGGAGGGAGTACTTTTGTTCAGTATGTTGACGATTTGTTGGTTTGCTCACAATCAGAGGAGAGATGTCACGAGGACACTCAAGCATTGTTGATTTTCCCCCAGTTAAATGCAGTTATGCCGGAGCTCCGTTAAATATTTACAGTGGCAAGAAAAAGTTTGTGAACCCTTTGGAATTACCTGGATTTATGCATAAATTGGTCATCAAATTTGATCTGATCTTCATCTAAGTCACAACAATAGACAAACATAGTGTGCTTACAATAATCTGTGTGTTATTAGTTTATTTTTCTTGTCTATATTGAATACATCATTTAATCATTCACAGTGTAGGTTGGCTAATGACTTCTCCAAAACCTAATTGGAGCCAGCTAACCTGGAGTCCAGTCAGTGAGACGAGATTGGAATTGGAGATGTTGGTTAGAGCTGCCTTGCCCTATAAAAAACACTCACAAAATTTGAGTTTGCTATTCACAAGAAGCATTGCCTGATGTGAACCATGCCTCAAACAAAATAGATCTCAGAAGACTTAAGATTAAGAATTATTGACTTGCATAAAGCTGGAAAGGGTTGCAAAAGTATCTCTAAAACCATTGATGTTCATCAGTAAGACAAATTGTCTATAAATAGAGAATGTTCAGCACTGTTGCTACTCTCCCTAGGAGTGGCCGTTCGGGAAATTTGACTGCAAGAGCACAGCACAGAATGCTTAATGAGGTACCTAGGAGTATCAGATAAAGAGTTACAGATATCTCTGGAACATGCTAACATCTCTGTTGACGAGTCTACAATACGTAAAACACTAAACAAGAATGGTGTTCATGGGAGGACACCACGGAAGAAGCCACTGCTGTCCAAATAAAACATTGCTGCACGTCTGAATTTTGCCAAAGTGCACCTGGATGTTCCACAGCGCTACCGGCAAAATATTCTGTGGACAGATGAAACTACAGTTGAGTTGTTTGGAAGGAACACACAACACCGTGTGGAGGAAAAGGCACAGCACAGCACACCAACATCATCCCAACTGTTAATATGGTGGAGGGAGCATCATGGTTTGGGGCTGCTTTGCTGCCTCAGGGCCTGGGTAGCTTGCTATCATTGACGGAAAAATGAATTCCCATGTTTATCAAGACATTTTGAAGGAGAATGTAAGGCTCTCTGTCCACGAATTGAAGCTCAACAGAAGTTGGGTGATGCAACAGGACAAT
This sequence comes from Salvelinus sp. IW2-2015, assembly GCF_002910315.2. NCBI lineage: Eukaryota > Metazoa > Chordata > Actinopteri > Salmoniformes > Salmonidae > Salvelinus > Salvelinus sp. IW2-2015. Next base: position 26,954,539 of record NC_036870.1, read on the forward strand.
GATGCAAAACACAGAAGTAAATCAACAACAGAATGGCTTCAACAGAAGAAAATACGCCTTCTGGAGTTGCCCAGTCAGAGTCCTGACCTCAACCCGATTGAGATGCTGTGGCATGACCTCGAGAGCAGTTCACACCAGACATCCCAAGAATATTGCTGAACTGAAACAGTTTTGTAAAGAGGAATGGTGTTATGTTCCCCAGTTTCTGTATTGTGGTTTTGTTTGTATGTGTGTGTTTCAGGATGGCTTCCTGAAATTCCTCCAAGCAGCTGATTGTTCCTTTGTTAGGAGAGAGCTGATTGTTATGTTCTGTGTTAGTTTGTTGCTCAGAGAAAGAGAGCTTATTAGTATGTCCTGTGTGTGTCAATAGGACACAGTGTTTTTGATTCTTGAAATTGTTTACTTACGTTTGTATTCTTTCATTTGTTCCCAGGGGGGAAGGGGAAGGCACCTAGGGAGTGTTTAGGCAAGAGGCCCGCGGGCATACATAACCCGTAGTATTTACAGTTTATGCACACTAGGTAAGACCTGGGCGGACCACCCCCTGTATTTTGGTTAGCGCACCAGGTGGTGCTAAAGGTTAGGTAAGTAGTGGGTAGGCAGGTAAGGTAGGAGATGGGGCTTTGACATTTACTTTCTTTGCTTTGGTTTCGTTCAGCCACTTTTCCCCAAATTTACCGTGTGAAGGAATAAATTCCTAGTAAACGGTAAATTCTCTGCCTTTTGTCATCCTTACTCGCACCTACAATCCCATACCTCTTTTACTCCACGGGGAGTTGAGTTGTAGCAGGGTGTTGCGTTCCCTCTTCTATAAGAGGCGTACGTAACAAATGGTCCAAAATTCCTCCTGACCGTTGTGTAGGTCTGATCCGCAACTACAGAAAACGTTTGGTTGTGGTAATTGCTGCCAAAGGAGGGTCAACCAGTTATCAAATCCAAGGGTTCACATACTTTCCCCACCCTGCACTGTGAATGTTTACACAGTGTGTTCAATAAAGACATGAAAACATATTTGTTTGTATGTTATTAGTTTAAACAGACTGTGTTTGTGCATTGTTGTGACCTAGATGAAGATCAGATCAAATTTTATGACCAATTTATGCAGAAATCCAGGTATTTCCAAAGGGTTCACATACTTTTTCTTGCCACTGTAGGTCATGACATTACTTCTGAGGGTCACACTCTCCAAAGATAGATTAGAGACAATTAAAGCTTTGCCTAAACCTGTTACCAAGCAGCACATGATGTCTTTGTTGGGTGTGGCTGGTTACTGTCGACCGTGGTTGAAAGGCTATGCAGAGAGAGTTCAACCGCTGCAGGATTGTATTCATGGTAGAAAGATGGATGCGAGTGAAGTTGTGGTATGGACTGATAAAGCTGAGATGGCATTGGTAAAATTGAAACAAACAATGTCTACCCCTTGCTTGGGTTCGTCAGACCAAAATAAGCCCTTCTATCTCTTTGTTTAGGAGACGAGTGGGTTTATGTCAGCAGTTTTGACACAGTATCATGGTGTGGGATATAGACCTGTTTGTTATTATTCTAAACGATTGGATAGTGCGATCAGGGGAATGGTTTCCTGTTTGAGATCAGTAGCGGCTGCTACTGAGGCTGTTCTGGCATGTTCCGATGTTGTAGCTATTTAACCCCTAACCGTCCATGTGCCCCATGCTGTGCACACAATTATTACACAGGCAAGAACGACTCATTAGACACATGCGAGACTGCTAGACTATCAGAACATTCTGTTGACAATGTCTCATGTTACTCCGAAACAATGTACAATTCCTAACCCCTCAACTCTTCTCCCTACAGCAAATGCCGGTGAAGATGATGACTGGGACGTAACTATTGAAATTGACTGTAGCCCTTGAGTGACACCCCGTTAGACAATCCAGACTTTGAGTTTTTTGTAGATAGGTCTGCCCAGAGAAATGGAAAAAGGGGATAAATTAGTTGGTTATGCTGTGACTGGTTTGGAAACTGTGGAGAGTGCTAGACTCAATTCACACTTATCAGCCCAGGCGGCAGAACTATTTGGCCTGACTAGAGCTTGTATTTTGTGAAAGGACATCTCTCTTAACATTTACACTGATAGCAGATATGTGTTCGGTGTTGTGCATGATTTTGGAACATTGTGGAAGAAGAGAGCGTTTTGACCTAGTCTGGAAAACAGATTGCACACAGTAACCTTGCTTCGTCTCTCTTACAGGCGGTCCAGCTGCCCTCCTCTGTTTCTATAATCAAGTGTCAAACACATTCTTCCTCTGATGACAACATTTCTCTGGGGAACGCTAAAGCTGACCGTGTAGCTAAATTGGCTGCTTCCTGTTCTGTTTCCCCCATCCTACAGATGGCAGCAGTTCCAGCTCCCACCAAGCCTTTCTCTGTTGATGACGTCGTTGCTTTGCAGGCAACGGTTGATGAGTCAGAGAGACACAAGGGGGCTGGGTGCTGTCGTAAAGATACTTCGAGTGTGTGGCTGGATGAGTGGAGCAGACCAGCCATTTTATTCGATTTTTTTATTTCACCTTTATTTAACCAGGTAGGCCAGTTGAGAACAAGTTCTCATTTACAACTGCAACCTGGCCAAGATAAAGCAAAGCAAAGCAGTGCGACACAAACAACAACACAGAGTTACACATAGAATAAACAAACGTACAGTCAATAACACAATAGAAAAAGTATATTTACAGTGTGTGCAAATGGCGTGAGGAGGTAAGGCAATAAATAGGCCATAGTAGCGAAGTAATTACAATTTAGCAAATTAACACTGGAGTGATAGATGTGCAGATGATAATGTGCAAGTAGAAATACTGGTGTGCAAATGAGCAAAAAAGTAAATAAAAACAATATGGGGATGAGGTAGGTAGATTGGATGGGCTATTTACAGATGAGCAGACCAGCCATGCCCCGTTGTGCTTTCCATTTCCTTGCCAAATTGTCTCATGGTCAAGACCATGTGTCAAAAGGAGGGATAGTGGATCTTGTAAATAAATATTGGTGTACAGTAGGTTCTACTGTGTTTGCAGAACATTTCTGCAAGAAATGTTTGATTTGCATGACTAATAATGTTGGACGCTGCATTTCAGTATCCCCCGCGTCCCATCCAAGGCCTGAAGGACCTTTTGAGCACTTAATGATGGACTTCGTTGAGTTGACCCCTTGTGAGGGGAACAAGTATTGTTTGGTTATTGTTTATTATTTTTATTTTTTTGCAATTTAAAGTTTTATTTTTCAATCAACCAACAAAACACATTCCACATTCACAGATGTGACAGACTTAAAAAAAAGAAAAAAAGAACTAACAATAATATATATATATTTTTTAAATGTAAAATAAAAAATAAACTTTCAGCAGCACTATCAAGGTTCTTGTTAGCTATTTCCAGCCTTAGCTGAGATGACGAGCAAATAATTTGTTTCCTTACACAACATGTATCTGCTCATTTCCCTAATCACCCCACTCACTCTGTCCAATTTGAAATATAGTTGAGTAGTGGAGACCAGAGTCTATCAAACTTGGGCTGTCTCTTGTGGAGGTCACAAGTGAGCTTTTCAAGAGGGAGAAAGTCAACAATCTGGTCAATCCACATTTTAAATGTAGAAGTATTAGAAGCTCACAATAGAAGAATACATTTCTTAGCAAAGTATGTGATGGTCATAAACACATTTTCTCTGTCAGGATCAAGAACAAAGTCCTGCTGGGCATTAAGAAGATAGAGACACGGGGTCATATCAAGCTCTACATCTAGTATTTTCTGTGCAGCAGTATGTATAGATTGCCAAAACCTGGCAATCTCTCTACAGCTCCAAAATACATGCATATAGGTTCAACTTTCAGAGGTACATCTTTTACAGTTAGGAGAAATGTCTGTTTTCGTTCTATGGAGTCTTATTGGGGTGTAATAAAATTTGTAATTAGATTCTTTCATTTTTACGGTAGTAGAGGAGCAGTATACCCTGTCGCAAATCTCTGCCCATAACTCATCACTGATAGTCAGACCAAGGTCCTTTTCCCAGATTATTTTCAAAGGAGTAAAGGAGGAGCCCCCTTTCTCAGAAAGGAGTCTATAGATATAGGATATGTTGCCTTTAATGGATTGTGCTGTAGCAAGAAGGGTTTCAACTTCATTCAGCTGAGCTCTAAACCTCCTCTTGGAAGTAAATGAGGAAACGCCATGTATAATTTGAAGAATTTTTTTTTAATGGATCTTGGCACATTGAATTCACTGCAGAGCTCTTGAAAGGATTTCAGTGTAGTGGTTTTCTGATGAAATAGGTCTGAAAAGGTCCTGATTCCAAGAGTATGCCAAAGATTAAAGTTGGCATCACTCAGGGCTTTTGGCAAGTCTGGGTTGCCTACTATAGGCGAGTGAGAACATATTTGGGAGGAAATGCCCAGGTATTTCTTACAGTCCCTCCACGCTAGTAGGGTGCTGTAAATCACAAAGGTTTTGGCTATGTTGCCCACTTCACTAAAGTTATTAATTAATATAATTGAGCTTAGGGGCAATGAACCACAGGATTGGGCTTCTATCTGAATCCAYRTTGAGTCTTKTCTGTTTGTGATCCATGTTAGCATGTTGCGGATTTGGGCAGACCAGTAGTACAATTGAAGGGAGGGAAGGGCAAGACCACCCTTAGATTCAGGTTTCGATAGAGTGGAGAACTTGATCCTAGGTTTTTTATTGCCCATATAAATCTGGTGATGCTTTGGTTAGTTGTTTTGAAAAAGGAAGCTGGGAGATAGCATGGGAGCATCTGAAATAAATTGTTCAGTCTAGGGAGGATGTTCATACGGATGACATTAATTCTTCCTACTAAGCTAATTGGGAGGGAGATCCAGGTTTGGAGATCGTTCTTGATTCGATCCAGGAGTGGGAGTCTCCTTGAATCTCCTTGAAAAGGAAATTCAGATCTGGTGTTACGAAGATCCCAAGGTATTGAAACCCCTGTGTCTTCCATTGGAACGGACAGAGTGTCTTCATAAAGCTGTGAGTGTAAGATTGAGAGGGCAAACAGTGGATTTGTTCAAATGTATCTTACATCCTGAAAACTTGCCATACTGAGCAATTGTGTCTAAAATGGGAGGGATTTCTCAGGGTTGAGCGAAATCTTTTGCTGCAGGCCGCCTGCAGAAACACCCATTTACATTTACATTTAAGTCATTTAGCAGACGCTCTTATCCAGAGCGACTTACAAATTGGTGCATTCACCTTATGACATCCAGTGGAACAGCCACTTTACAATAGTGCATCTAAATCTTKTRRGGGGGGGGGGGGGGGGTGAGAAGGATTACTTTATCCTATCCTAGGTATTCCTTAAAGAGGTGGGGTTTCAGGTGTCACCCATAATACTTGTATTGCTCTTATCAACTCTGCCAGAAGCCCCGCCCCCAACAAGTAGAGCAGGGGGGACAGCGAGCACCCTTGTCTTGTGCCCCGTCCCAAAGGGAATCTGTCAGAGTTCAGTCCGTTCGCAGTCACCATGGCATTTGGATGAGAGTATAGGGACTTAATCCATTTAATAAAGTTTGGGCCCATATTGAACTTTTCTAAGACTGAGAACAGAAAGCTCCACTCCATCCTGTCAAACGCCTTCTCAGCATCCAGTGAAGGCAGCAGGACAGGGGTCTTCTGTGCATAAAATCGACATGAGTGGGAGATGGGAGGAACCCATGCAATGAGTTATTGATTTTATGCATTTTCTACATGTGAGTTAATGTTCTTAAATCTTGTAATTTTCTTTTAAATTGAGAGGACTCTCAAAATGGGGTTTATGGTGGAGAAATTACAAGATGATGTTATAATGCTGTTATTGCATCAAACGGTTGTTTTATGCAACAGAATAAGGGGTTGTTAGAACGCTCATCTGTGTGTGTTCTGCTGAGGATGGGCCTCTGGAAGATTTACCATGTCTTTGGGTGATACCGCATTCCAATTAAAAAAAGAGCAGTCAGAGCGTACAATCACGAGGTCACATATGACCCAAAAAATATAAATGTAACTTCTCATGATATTTACAGCAAACTATATACTTCTGATAAATTTGTAAGTCGCTCTGGATAAGAGCGTCTGCTAAATTACTTAAATGTAAGTCGCTCTGGATAAGAGCGTCTGCTAAATGACTTAAATGTAAATGTAAATAAAAAACATACGGTACCAGGGCCCGTCCCAAATGGCACCCTATTACCTATATTGTATTCTACTCTGGTCAAAAGTAATGTACAATGTAGGGAATAGGGTGCCATTTGGGTTGGCAGACCCAGCATCACTTACTATAATGCTTTATAAAAGTGTCTGTATAAGAAGTGTTTGTTAAAACTGATGCGTTGCTATTGTTGCATGGTCTCAGTGTATGAATGTGTTTTACTGTTTGCAGGGTCCTGAACTCCTCAGCAGGTACATTGGAGCCAGTGAGCAGTCTGTCAGTGATGTCTTCCACAGGTACGTGCACTCTGCTACACAACACAACATTGCTACAAACTGTAGTGGTGTTATTAACCCATGCCTCCCTGTGTTCGTTTCCCTCTACTGTAAACTACACTGTAACTAAACTGTGGTGGCGTTGTTAACCCATGCCTCCCTGTGTTCGTTTCCCTCTACTGTAAACTACACTGTAACTAAACTGTGGTGGCGTTGTTAACCCATGCCTCCCTATGTTCGTTTCCCTCTACTGTAAACTACACTGTAACTAAACTGTGGTGTTGTGTTAACCCATGCCTCCCTGTGTTTCTGTTCAACTGTAGAGCTCAGGCTGCTAAGCCCTGCTTCCTGTTCTCTGATGAGTTTGACTCATTGACCCCCAGGAGGGGTCATGACAACACAGGGGTCACTGACCAGGTGGTCACCCAGCTGGACGGGGTGGAGGGACTACAGGGTACGGAGAAAGGAAGGGGGCACCTAGAGCGGACACTGCTGTCATATGTTTTACATACATTTCATTAGGCTTTGCTTAGTCTGCTTTTTTATGTTCAATCAAATGATCAACAGTTATTTTACCAGCACTATCATTTAGTGAGTAAGATTCATTTTGCTTAGCAGTTTACCAGCACAATCATTTAGTGAGTAAGATTCATTTTGCTTAGCAGTTTACCAGCACAATCATTTAGTGAGTAAGATAACTTTTGCTTAGCAGTTCGCTTGTTTCCTTTTCTTTCTGCATTTGTGTGTGTGTGTGTATCCAGGTGTGTATGTCCTGGCTGACAGAAGTGGTCCAGACCTGATAGACCCAGCCCTGCTGAGGCCCGGCAGCCTGGACATGGCCCTCTACTGTCCCCCTCCTGACCAGGTCTGGACCACATTCAGTCCTATATAGTCTCTACTGTCCCCCTGCTGACCAGTCTGGGACACATCAGTCCTATATAGTCTCTACTGTCCCCCTCCTGACCAGGTCCTGGACCACATTCAGTCCTCTATAGCTCTACTGTCCCCCTCCTGACCAAGTCTGGACCACATTCAGTCCTCTATAGTCTCTCACTGGTCCCCTCTCTGACCAAGGTCTGGACGCAACATTCAGTCCTCTATAGTCTCTACTGTCCCCCTCCTGACCAGGTCTGGACCACATTCAGCTCCTATATAGTCTCTATGTCCCCTCCTGACCAGGTCTGGACCACATTCAGTCTCTATAGTCTCTACTGTCCCCCTCCTGACCAGGTCTGGACCACATTCAGTCCTATATAGTCTCTACTGTCCCCTCTGACAGTCTGGACCACATTCAGTCCTCATAGCTCTATGTCCCCTCCTGACCAGGTCTGGACCACATTCAGTCCTCTATAGTCTCTACTGTCCCCCTCACTGACCAAGGTCTGGACCAATCAGTCCTCAGATAGCTCTAACTGCCCCCCCTGACCAGGTCTGACCACATTCAGCCTCTATATAGTCTCTACTGTCCCCCTCCTGACCAGGTCTGGACCGACATTCAGATCCTCTATAGTCTCTACGGTCCCCCCTCTGACACAGGTCTGGACCACATTCAGTCCTCTATAAGTCTCTACTGTCCCACTCCTGACCAGGCTGGACCAATTCAGTCCTCTATAGTCTCTACTCCCCCCCTGACCAGGTCTGGACCACATTCAGTTCTATATAGTCTCTACTGTCTCCCCTCTGACCAGGTCTGGGACCAATTCAGCTCCTATATATTGCTCTAGTCTGGTCCCCCTCCTGACCAGGTCTGACCACATTCATTCCTCTATAGTCTCGTACTGTCTCCTCTGCGCCCTTTGTACCAGTGTCTGGACCACATTCAGTCCTCTATGTCTCTACTGTCCCTCGCATCCTATCCAGGTCTGGACCACATTCCCTCTAATTGTCTACTGTCCCTCCTGACCAGGTCTGGACACATTCAGTCCTATATTCTCACTGTCCCCCTGCTTGACCAGGTCTGGACCACATTCAGTCCTATATAGTCTTACTGTCCCCCTCTGACCAAGGTCTGGACCACATTCAGTCCTCTATATTCTCTACTGTCCCCCCTCCGACCAGGTCTGGACCACATTCAGTCCTCTATAGTCTCACTCCCCTCCTGACCAAGTCTGGACCACATTCAGTCCTCTATAGTCTCTACTGCCCCCTCCTGACCAGGTCTGGACCACATTCAGTCCTCTATAGTCTCTACTGTCCCCCTCCTGACCAGGTCTGGAACCACATTCAGTCCTCTATAGTCTCTACTGTCCCCCTCCTGACCAAGGTCTGACCACATCAGTCCTCTATAGTCTCTACTGTCCCCCTCCTGACCAGGTCTGAACCACATTCAGTTCCTAATAGTCCTCTACTGTCCCCCCCTGACCAGGTCTGGACCACATTCAGTCCTCTATAGTCTCTACTGTCCCCCTCCTGACCAGGTCTGGACCACATTCAGTCCTCTATAGTCTCTACTGTCCCCCTCCTGACCAGGTCTGGACCACATTCAGTCTCTATAGTCTCTACTGTCCCCCTCCTGACCAGGTCTGGACCACATTCAGTCCTATATAGTCTCTACGCCCCTCTGAACCGAAGCGTCTGACCATCATTCATCTATATAGTCTCTACTGTCCCCCTCCTGACCAGGTCTGGACCACATTCAGTCCTCTATAGTCTCTACTGTCCCCCTCCTGACCAGGGCCAATAAGGCTCTTGTCAAAAGAAGTGTGATATGTCAGAAACATGCAGCTGTAGGCTTTTGAGGGATTTTAATGGAAGAAAGCATTTTATCTTTGTATGAAAATTAGTGATAATTTGTATCCACTCTGCTGCTCCCAGCCTGGGTTGTTGACATAATTTTTTTTGTCATTTAGCAGATGCTCTTAACCCTAAATTGCTATAGATAAGTGCTTTACTCAAGGGCACATCGGCAGGGGCCACAGACACCTTCACTGAAGCTGACCTGAAAGCCTTGCTGTACAACACCCAGCTAGAGGCCATCCACAGCAGCCTGGTGTTCAGCCTGCTGCACTTGTCATCCTACAGCCAGGGGGTGCTCTGGGGCTAATGGCAGGGGAGGTGTGACATTTCCCACATCAATGTGATGACCCACAAACCCAGTTTTCCAATATGAAATGCTAAATGACACATACAGTACATCAAGGTAGTAGTAGGACTGGATGAGTCTAGCCAATTTAATCCACTCCATGTCACCCATGTCTCGAATGGGCCCTTGTCTGGGCAAAGAACTGTAGGAATAATTAGAAAACAACATTTCTTATAGAAAATGAAGTATTTCTGGTTCTGGCTTTCAGCAAGCACATTAACTCCTTTCTTTATTTCACCAGAACCTGTGGTCGGGTTTGGACAGCGTCATGAGCTTCCTGAACCACAGCAGTGGGTCTGATGACTCTGCGGGAGAGGGCGGGAGCAGGCTGAATCACTCCATGGTGCTGCTGGACCCTAGTGACGTCCCACCGAACGTAGGACAGACACTTCAGAACAAACTTATTTTATATTTTTGGGGGGACTATCTGTTGTTCCATGTAGTGAATCTGTTATTCAATGCGGTTGTATTGGCTCAAAGCGCTAAGGCCAAATACAATTTTCCCTCAAATATATATTTTTTTATTGGTACTTCAAGTGATCTTAAAAATCAAATAGCTAAATGATCCTTGGTATGACTTTCTTAAAACATTTCCATATAGCTTAGTAGAACCCCACCCCCTCCCCCAGCTTAGAGAGGGCTTAGACTCTTATGGGTTAATCAGGTGTGCTTGTCTGGGGCTACAACAAAAATGTGTGCTTTTGGTGGTACTCGAGGACTGGAGTTGGGAAACACATTTGCTCTCCATAAAAATGTAATAGATATCAATATTTCTCAGCAATCATTTCTCATGAGTCAAAGTAGATGAAAATAAACCCCAAATGTATGTTCAAATTATTCCTCCTTTAGACCTGTGAGTAGTACTAGAGTACATCTTTGCTCTGATAAGAATGTAGTAGATGTCATATATTTTGATCAATCATACCTCAAGAATCAAAGTAGATTCAAACAAACACCAAATATATGTCAAAATCCTTCATCCTTTACCCTGGTTGCCAGATTTGTTATTATTGCCTCAGACAACTCCATATTTGGCATGACAACAAGTGACAGAGGAGTTGGCTAAAACAGAAACGGATTGAAACTGGCAACCAGGCCTATTCCTCCATTTCGTTCTGCTACATTTCTGGAAAAAATAAATGTCACAAAGAACATTTTCTTCCATTTTCTCACAGGATGAATCCTTCATCTGCTGGGTGTCTCTGTCATCTCTCATTGTACTGATGGATACTTTGATGTCGAGAGGTGAAACCGGCAAGAATATGACAGCTATTGAATACTGTCTTTTCAAGATAGTTTTGACACCATGCTAGCTACGTTATTCTGTAATTGTAATTCTTACTTTGCTGTTTTTTTGTATTATTCTTTTTCATTTGCTGTTGACAAAGAGCTATTAAAATACAAAGTTAAGATGAATAACAAAAAGCATCAACACATTTCTAACTTTTTTTTATCTATGACAAATGTTTTACTTTCTTCCACTATGTTCCTCTAAAGCATTTCTCTTTCCAACATTTTTGTTTTCTGTATTTTCAGGTATAAGTTCTTTGGAGCTTCAGGACAAGGTAAGCCTCAGGTCACAGTGACGTTCAAACCCGGCCAAAGAGTAACCCTCACTTAATGACACGTGTCTCCATCTGTTAAATTTGACCTGTTCATTTAATGTTTAATTCTCTGTAATATAGCCATCATTGATTAAATTATTTGCAATTTATCTTCTATATAATCTGAATCTCATGCAATTTGTAATTAAAATGTAAATCAGATTGCACACTGTTGTATGATGTGTACAAGTTGACGTACACTTTTTGTACAGTCAGATGATTGTAATAATGTTTCCTACGGACTAAGGGCTCCATTCAATCCATATTACGGAAGTTCAGCGTTACAGTGCAATGTTCCCAAGTTAGCGGAGGCTGCATTCACGGTACACGATGCATATGTCGTCTCAATCAGAAATTACCTTTACATTTCTATTGTGTAATCTGTAACACTTCAGCGATCCAGATTGAAAAGAGCCCTAATTAATCCTGTAAATCTTATCTGTACAATGTATCACACTAAATGAAACAAATTAATTATATCATTGTATGCTATTACTTCATATTTTTTGCATTTCATTTATCAGCTGCTTATTTTCTGTTACAACTACATTCTGATTGTGCTCACATTTTTTAGACCGGTATAGACAATTAAAAGATCTGATCTCCCTGACCACCCCCAGAGGTAGTTGGGGATGACGTGATTGGTTGAATGATAGGTCAGTGGGTACTTTTTATTGGTTTCACCTGTTAAGCCTTTTCCAATCAGGGCAGAATGAACATGATTGGTTAGATGAAACTAACGTGGCGCTGGAGGGTAGGGCTGCCGTCTTATCGGCTCTTGTTCGTAACTTGTTTTGTACATAATGTTGCTGCTACCGTCTCTTATGAATGAAAAGAGCTTCTGGACATCAGAACTGCGATTGCTCACTTCAAACTGGACAAAGAGTTCTTCTTCAATGAGTCGGATGGGAGGGATATACTACTACAGACACCCGGCCAGGCACAGATCCCAGTGATTTGCTGGAGAAGGAAACTGAGATTTAATGGAAAAAAGATCAGGGTCCTGCTAGCTAACCTTCAATCGCTGGGAAATAAATAGAACGAGCTGAAAGCACATATATCCTACCAACAGGACATTAAAAACTGTAATATCTTTTGTTTCACCAATTCATGGCTGAATGACGACATTAAGAACATACAGCTGGCGGGTTATACACTCCATTGGCAGGATAGAACAGCAGCCTCTGGTAAGACACGGGGCGTGGGCCTATGCATATATATGAACAACAGCTGGTGCACGAAATCTAAGGAAGTCTCAAGGTTTTGCTCGCCTGATTGTAGAATATGTCATGATAAGCTGTAGACCACACTATCTACCTAGAGAGTTTTCATCTATATTTTTCGTAGCTGTCTACATACCACCACAGACCGATGCTGGCACTAAAACCGCACTCAATGAGCTGTATACCGCCATAAACAAACAGGAAAACGCTCATCCAGAAGCCGCGCTCCTAGTGGCGACTTTAATGCAGGGAAACTTAAATCAGTTTTACCTCATTTCTATCAGCATGATAAATGTGCAACCAGAGTGAAAATAATTCTAGACCACCTTTACTCCACACACGAAGATGCGTACAAAGCTCCCCCTCGCCCTCCATTTGGCAAATCTGACCATAATTCTATCCTCCTGATTCCTGCTTACAAGCAAAAATTAAAGCAGGAAGACCCACAGGCTGACTATACCAAAATACATTTAGAAATCTATATTATTAAATTATTGCACCCACACTGCTCGCGCACGCCAATGAGTAGACACTCATTGGCGTGCGCCAAGGGCTAAAATAGAAGTCAGTTCTATTTGTGACTCAGATCGCGCTGCAAGTTCTGCCTCTTCCATCTACTCATTGGTTTATAGAAGCAGATCCCCACATGCCGTCTCCTCATTGGTTATACCCACGTGGGTGACTGAAAGAAGAACGAGGTCAGTGGTGGTAATGCACCTAATATATGAAAGTTGCCAAAAGCAATATAAAGAAGAGAAGAAAAAGCCTAGAAGGAGGAGAGATGACTAGAAACGATTAGTTTGACCGTTTTATGTGTGAATTAATTGTCAGAGTAGAGGACCTTGTGCATTTCAGATAAAATAACAACTCAATGTTTATATCCCAGGACAAATTAGCTAGCAACAGCAAGCTAGCTAAATAGGACAAATTAGCTAAATTGGCATAACTGTTTAATGCTTTCCAACCTGTCCCCAAATTAATGTAATTGGTTCAGAGTTTGTTTTGATATTTTAACCTGCGTGTCGTGATCGTGTTTTGTGTGGGGGGACAAAATGAATTTATGCACGATGGCGCACGAGCGCAGCCGGTTTGGGTTCGGTGTAAGTCTATAAAAAAGTGGTCAGATGAAGCAGATGCTAAAGTACAGGACTGCTTTGCTAGCACAGACTGGAATATGTTCTGGGATTATTCCGATGGCAATGAGGAGTACAACACATGGCTAAATCAATAAGTGCATTGAGGATGTCATCCCCACAGTGACTGTACGTACGTACATACCCCAACCAGAAGCCATGGATTACAGGCAACATCCGCACTGAGCTAAAGGGTAGAGCTGCCAATTTCAAGGAGCAGGACTCCAACCCGGAAGCTTATAAGAAATCCCGCTATGCCCTCTGACGAACCATCAAACAGGCAAAGCATCAATACAAGACTAAGATCAAATCGTACTACACCAGCTCAGACGCTCGTCGGATGTGGGAGGGCTTGCAAACTATTACAGACTACAAGGGAAGCACAGCCGAGAGCTGCCCAGTGACACGAGGCTACCAGACGAGCTAAATAACTTCTATGCTCGCTTCGAGGCAAGTAACACTGAAACATGCATGAGAGCATCAGCTGTTCCGGATGACTGTGTGATCACGCTCTCTGCAGCGAGCAAGACCTTCAAACAGGTCAACATTCACAAGGCCGCAGGGCCAGACGGATTGCCATGACGTGTACTCTGAGCATGCGCTGACCAACTGGCAAGTGTCTTCACTGACATTTTCAACCTCTCCCTGTCTAAGTCTGTAATACCAACATGTTTCAAGAAGACCACCATAGTCCCTGTGCCCAAGATCACTAAGGTAACCTGCCTAAATGACTACCGACCCATAGCACTCACGTCTGTAGCCATGAAATGCTTTGAAAGGCTGGTCATGGCTCACATCGACACCACTATCCCAGAAACCCAAGACCCACTCAACTTGCATACCACACCAACAGATCCAGAAACGATGCAATCTCTATTGCACTCCACACTGCCCTTTTACACCTGGACAAAAGTAACACCTATGTGAGAATGCTATTAATTGACTACAGCTCAGCGTTCAAAACCATAGTGCCCTCAAAGCTCGTCACTAAGCTAAGGACCCTGGGACTAAACACCTCCCTCTGCAACTGGATCCTGGACTTCCTGACGGGCCGCCCCCAGGTGGTAAGGGTAGGTAACAACACATCTGCCACGCTGGTCCTCAACGAGGGGGCTCCTCAGGGGTGCGTGCTCAGCCCCCTCCTGTACTCCCTGTTCACTCATGACTGCACGGCCAGGCACGACTCCAACACTATCATTAAGTTTGCTAAAGACAACAGCAGTAGGCTTGATGACCGACAACAACGAGACAGCCTATAGGGAGGAGGTCAGAGACCTGACCCAGTGGTGCAAGGACAACAAGCTCTCCCTCAACGTGATCAAGACAAAGGAGATGATTGTGGACTACAGGAAAAGGAGGACCGAGCACGCCCCCATTCTCATCGACGGGGCTGTAGTGGAGCAAGTAGAGAGCTCCAAGTTCCTTGGTGTCCACATCACCAACAAACTAACATGGTCCAAGCACACCAAGTCTGTCGTGAAGCGAGCACGACAAAACCTATTCTCCCTCAGGAGACTGAAAAGATTTGGCATTGGTCCTCAGATCCTCAAAATGTTTTACAGCTGCACCATCGAGAGCATCCTGACGGGTTGCATCACTGGGTCATGGGTCTCAGGGTTATGTTGCTGCTGCTGCCAACGTGGTCTCAGGGTTATGTTGCTGCTGCTGCCAACATGGTCTCAGGGATATGTTGTTGCTGCTGCTGCTGCTGCTGCCAACGTGGTCACAGGGTTATGTTGCTGCTGCAGCTGCCAACGTGGTCAAGGGGTTATGTTGCTGCTGCTGCCAACGTGGTCTCAGGGTTTATAGTTGCTGTGCTGCCAACGGGTCAAGGGTTATGTTGCCTGCTGCAGCTGCCACGTCGGATCACAGGGTTATGTTGCTGCTTGCTGCAAGCGTGTCTCATGGTTATAGTTGCTGCTGCAGCTGCCCAACGTGGTCACAGGGTTATGTTGCTGCTGCCTGCTGCCAACGTGGTCCAGGTTTGTTGCTGCTGCTGCCCAACGTGGTCTTCAGCGGTTTGTGCTCTGGCTGCAGCTGCCAACGTCGGTCCCAAGGGTAATGTTGCTGCTGCTGTGCCAACGATGGTCTCAGCGGTTATGTTGCTGCTGCCTGCCAAGTGAGTCTCAGGGATGTCTGCTGCTGCTGCCAACGTAGTCACAGGGGTTTATGTTGTGCTTGCTGCTTAACGTGGTCTCAGGGTAATGTTGCTGCTGCAGCTGCCAACGTGGTCTCAGGGTTATGTTTGTTGCTTGCAGCTGCCAACGGTCACAGGCGAGTTATGTTGCTGCAGCTGCCAACGTGGTCACTAGGGTTATGTTGCTGTCTGCCAACGTGGTCTCAGGGGTTCATGTTAGCTGCTGCAGCTGCCCTAACGTGTGCAGGTCATGTGCTGCTGACTGCATGTCTGTTGCTGCCTGCAGCTGCAACGGTCAGGTTATTTCTGCTGGCTTTGATGCCGTCACATTATGGTGCTGCAGCTTGCCAACCGTGGTCACAGGGTTATTGGTGTGTGTGACTGGTCTCAGGTTATGGCTGCTGCAGTACGTTGCCAGGGTTAATTGTTGCTGCGCTGCCAAGTGGTCCTAGTCATGTTGCGCTCTCCAAGTGGTTCGGTGCTGCGTGCTGCAGCTGCCAACGTTGGTCAAGGTTTGTCGCGAGCTGCCCAGTGTTATTATGCTTGCTGCTGCTGGCTAACGTAGTCCAGGGTAATGTTGCTGTGCTGCCAACGCTGCGTCTCAGGTATGTTGTTCGCTGCTGCCGCAACGTGCGTCACCAGGTGTTATGTTTGCTGCCAGCTGCAATCGTGGTCACGGGTTATGTTGCGTGCTGCACTGCAACGTGGTCTCAGGTTATGTTTGCTGCAGCTGGCAACGTTTGTCTCCGGGTATGTTGCTGCTGCAGCTTGCCAACGTGGTCCAGGGTTATGTTGTTGTGCAGCTGCCAAACGTGGTACAGGGTTATGTTGGCTGAATGCTGCCGTGGTCAAGTAGCTGCCTGCTGCAACGTGGTCATGTTGTTGGCAGTGAGTAAAGGTTTGCTGGCGTTTCTGCAAGTTGGCAGTAGCTGAGCTGCCAACCGTGTAGGGTTATGGTTGCTGTGCGCTCCCAACGTGGTACAGGGTAATGTTTGGCTGCTGCTGCCGGCCAACGGTCACAGGTGTATGTTCGCTGGCTGCTTGCCAACGTGGTCTCATGGGTAATGTTGCTGCTGCCAACGTGGTCTCAGGTTTGCCCGCAACGGTTAGGTTTTGTTGTTGCTGCTGCCAGTTGGCACAGGGTAGTTTGTTGCTCTGGGGCACGGCGTAAGCATTGTTGCTGTGCATGCTGCGCAAACGTTGGTCACAGGGTTTGTTGTTGCTGTGCCAACGTGGTCTCAGGGTATTTGCTTGCTGCTGCCAGCAAGTGGTCCCGAGGGTTATGTTGTGTGCTGCGCAAACGTGGTCATCAGGGTTATGTTTGCTTGTAGCTGCCAACGTGGTCACAGGGTAATGTTGCTGGCTGCTGCTGCCAACGTGGTCTAGGGTTATGTTGCTGATGAGTGCCAACGTGGTCTCAGGTTATGTTGCTGCTGCTGCCGTCGGCCCAGTAACGTTGCCGCAAGGCCTTCTCAGGGTTTACTGTGCTGGCTGCTGCAACGTGGTCAACAGGGTATTGTTGCTGCTGGCCAACGTGGTCACAGGGTTATGTTCTGCTGCTGGCCACGTGGTCTCAGGGTATGTGTGCCCATGGTCTGGAGACTGCTGCAACGTGCGTCTCAGGGTTATGTTGCTGCTGCCAACGTGGTCTTCCAGGGTTATGTGTGACCTTGCTGCAACGTGGTCCTAGGGTTAATGTGTGCTGCTGCCCAACGTGGTTCAGGGTTTTATGTTGCCTGCTGCGCCAGTGGTCTCAGG
>NC_036870.1:26972003-26985866 GCF_002910315.2 Salvelinus sp. IW2-2015
TTATCCTGAAAAACACCTCAGTCCTTAACGATTACAAGCATACACATAACATGATGCAGCCACCAATATGCTTGAAAATATGGAGAAAGGTACTCAGTAATGCCTTGCATTGGATTTTCCCCAAACATAACACTTTGTAGTAAGGACAAACAGTAAGTTACTTTGTCCACATCTTTTGCAGTATTACTTTAGTGCCTTGTTGCAAACAGGATGCATGTTTTGGAATATTTTTATTCTGTACAGGCTTCCTTTTCACTCTGTCAATTAGGTTAGTATTGTGGAGTAACTACAATGTTGTGGATTCATCCTAAATGTTCTCCTATCACAGTCATTAAACTCTGTAACTCTTTTAAAGTTCACCATTTGCCTCATGGTGAAATCCCTGAGGGTTTCCTTCCTCTCYGGCAACTGAGTTAGGAAGGATACCTGTATCTTTGTAGTGACCGGGTGTATTAATACACCATCAAAAGTGTCATTAATAACTTCACCATGTTCAAAGGGATATTCAATGTCTGATTTATTTTATTTTCTACCAATAGGTGCCCTTCGTTGTGAAGCAATGGAAAACCTCCCTGGTCTTTATGGTTGAATCTGTGTTTGAAATTCACTGCTCGACTGAGGGACCTTACAGATAATTGTATGTGTGGGGTACAGAGATGAGGTAGTCATTCAAATATCATGTTAAACACTATTATTGCACACAGAGTGAGACACAAAATCTCAATTTAATCCATTTTAAATTCAGGCTGTAACACAACAAAATGTGGAGAGAGTCTAGGGGTGTGAATACTTTCTGAGGGCACTGTATGTGCGTAGCGTGTTTCAATAAAACAGACCGACTGTGTATTACAACAGAAAACTGTAGCCTACATGCACTGTGCTATACAAGTGCTTCTTTGATAAGGGATGTAGGCTATTCTTCATTACTTACTAGCTTTCCCAACCTGTATTGAAAAGTTCACACAGAAAGAATTCCTTTCAATAGGGGATTGATCTTGTGTGCGTTCTCACTAGTGAAATTAATCTGGATACGCATGTACACAGAGAGGGATCAAGTTGCTGAATTGGGGACCACACACAATGCCTAAATGATGTTTACCAATGTCTTTCAATAGTCAGRCATATTTCCTTGTGAATAAAATTCTTCCAACTCCAAAAGAGACTGTTTAATAACATTTAATTACAGTGCATTTAAGATCAATTACAAGGGGCTTACAAATTCTCTTAAGGTTTTGAATCTGTTTAGATGGCATGTTGCCCCCTTTTCTGTCAGTGGCTGCATTCTTTTAAACGTCTTTCATAAGGTTGTGTGTGTTTCTAAATTGTCTGAGTATGTTCGTGGATTTCACCTTCAACCCCTCAAACTAACATCAAAGACCATTTGATAGGGCTTGTACTTAAACTGTAGCCTGTTCAGATGTCAAAGGTGGTTTACCTAAAATTCGGTCCGCCCTCTTCCAGGCGTACAGCTGCTAGTAGGCCTATACACTGTTCACAGCTGGAGTTGAACCTCTAGCAGTTGGTTGGAGATGCTTAGTCATATACTGTAAATATATAGTATATCGTATATACTGACAGTACACTGTCTCACAGACTCCATTTCAGGACAGGACACACCATCATTTTGGACCTTAAATCCTTCAGCTATAACCAGGGTGCCAAGGACCCACTATAGACCTCACCCACCCTATGTGTCAACTCATATAAATCCATTCACACTCTCGGAGGCTTATATAGCTCTCTAGTCCTGAGGCACATTCTGTATAGCTGAATCTCTCTAGTCGAATGCGGCAGAAAAATCCCACAAATCCCTATGAAATGAATCATCTATCACGGATAGTGAACAAAGTACATTTTGTCACATTGTTGGCCATTCTCCTTGGATTAAAGCTGTTTCATTGAAGTATCCAATGATAAACAATTCAAGGACCTTATCTTTTGTAGTTTTCTGTTCCACGCTTGCTTTCGTCATCCAGTATCATTAAGAGGCTTCTAGATGGATGAAAAATTATTTTTTTTAAGATAAAAGAAGAAAATTATTATCATAATCGTACACATAGTTGATGTGTTCATGTCTATGGTGTACTAATTTATTTTCGTCTAAGTCTATAGCTTATTTAACTTTAATTTGTACAGATTTGTCTCATAGAGACAAAAATCTAATTTGCAAGGGAGACCTGTTGTAAGTCGCCTAACATTGACTAACCAACCATAAAGCATGTTTTATGTGTGTCCCACTACAATGGTGTCTCAGCTAAAGCCTAATATCACCGTTGGAGCCTCCAGAGGGATTGGCCAGGTAAAGCCTCATTTCCCCTCTGAGGGTGGAAAAAAAGTCAACTAGAGTAAACAGTAAGTGTACAGTGGTAGACTTCCTATATCCTTGTTTACTATTCAAAATCCCATAAGAGGAGGTACCGGCTGCCAGGGGTTCTGAGTCTGACTGAGTCACGTTTTTTTTCTTCCCTTCTCCATGCAAACACACCTAGACACTCACTCACCACAGCAGCCCCCTCTCCCTCGCTCTCTGCCTCCCCTTTCAACTTCAAACCCAGTCATTTCTGCAAGCTGCTACTTTGATTGTACCAAACACCTGTATTTTTGGGGAGAGACTTCCTCAGTAGCCCCCGCCTCCCATCTTTGATTGTTAAACAGCAGTGGCGCCGCCATTACTGTCTGAGAGACTGATGCCGCCCTGCTTCCCCTCCTCCTCCTCCACTTAAGTTCCTTTTAAACCAGAACTTAAATTGGCCTCAGAGTACGGCGAGCTCCATTCTATTTGAACCAAATTCCACCATTCCAAAGTATCTCAGTTGKAGATAAAGACTTTGAATCTCATATTCCTGTGTGCGACAGCTGCGTAAATCAGAAAGAATCATCACAGAATCATCATGCCAGGAAGCAGAGCCATAACATTCTAGCTCTAAATCAGCTAGATCATGACTATTCTCCTGAATGNCTGGTGGTTAGCAGTCTCACTCTCTCTCCCTTTCTGTGATGGGTTAGCAGACTCTCGTTCGTCCCTCTCTGTGTGGTTAGCAGTCTCCTCTCTTCTCTCTGTGATGGTTAGCAGCTCTCTCCCTCCTGTGGTGGTTAGCAGTCTCCTCTTCTCTCTCTCTGTGATGGGTTAGCAGTCTCCTCTCTTCTTCTGTTGTGGGTTAGCAGTCTCCTCTCCCTCTCTGTGGTGGTTAGCAGTCCTCTCTCTCCCTTCGTGATGGTTAGCAGACTCCTCTTCTCCCTCTCTGTGATGGGTTAGCAAGTCTCCTCTCTCTTTCTGTGGTGGTTACGCTCTCTCCCTCTCTTGTGTTAGCAGTCTCCTCTCCCTCTTCTGTGGATAGCAGTCTCTCTCTCCCTCTCTGTGGTGGGTTAGCAGTCTCTCCTCTCCCTTTCTGTGATGGGTTAGCAGACTCCTCTTTCTCCCTCTCTGGTGTGGTTACAGTTCTCCTCTCTCATTCTGTGTGGGTTAGCAGTCTACTCTCTCTCCCTTTCTGTTGAATGGTTTAGCAGACTCTCTTGTCCCTCTCTGTGTGGGTTAGCAGTCTCCTCTCTCTCTCTCCCTCCCTGTGATGGGTTAGCAGTCTCCTCTCTCTTTCTGTGGTGGGTTAGCAGTCTCCTCTTTCTCCCTCTCTGTGGTGGGTTAGCAGTCTCCTCTCCCTTTCTGTGATGGGTTAGCAGACTCCTCTTTCTCCCTCTCTGTGATGGGTTAGCAGTCTCCTCTCTCTTTCTGTGGTGGGTTAGCAGTCTCCTTTCTCTTTCTGTGGTGGGTTAGCAGTCTCCCTCTCTCTCTCTCTCTCCTCTGACAGCAGCGGCAGTATCTTTAGGATCTTTATGGTGTTAGATGGTGTTCACTTCAATCTGTTTGTCATCAGGATTCATCTCCGTCCAGCCTTCATTCCTCCGACATGGGACACCATTCTGTCAGATGGAAGAGAACACACAAAAGGGCGAATGACAGCTTAAAAAATGGGTGAATTTTGCAAAATCCAAAAAACTGCGCCCGGGGCCATGTCCGTTAGCTGTCAGAAGAATCCTCCTCCCCGACAGTGCCAAGCTTCTTCAAAGTAATCCCAAAAGCATGCTTTGTTTTTCAAGTGCCCAGTCGATTTCCCAGCATCAATAAGCAACACTCACTGAATGAGTTCCTGAGGAATAGGCCTACAACAAGCTGCGTACAGAACAACAAACCCCTGTGACATGACTGCTGGGGGAAAGCAGAGCAAGGATTCCAGAATAGCACAGAGAGAGAGAGATGGAGAAAAAGAGCGAGCATTGCCTGAGACAAAGGACTGTTTTAGAGCGGTTACCTTCATGACAGGCAGATTTCCTGACACACTGAAGTTATACAGTGTGACAGGTTAAAACGGTCACCCAGGCAGACAATCAAACCGGTTATAAATAAAGAGAAGCTTCACGTCTTTGCCCGAGATTCACACAGTGGACTACTTTGAAGACGAGAACACACAGTGTGTGTGTGTGTGATCAGGTCAGAATGGCTTGAGATGACAAAGAATCGGAGTGGGGAGACATTTCTTTATACCGTGAGTTGGTTGTTTGAGTGAGCTTCATAAGTACACTGTCAATACTATTCCCCAACTTAACAAAGTTAAGAACTAAACCAATGTCTTCAATAGATTTCTTGGCACCCTAACACCCAGCCTATGTGCAACGTTAAGCCACAAAGAGACATGTCCAGTGCATCTGTGACAAGAGGCATCATGTACAATGTACACTACATGGCCAAAAGTATGTGGATACCTGCTCGTCAAACATCTCATTCCAAAATCATGGGCATTAATATGGAGTTGCTCCCCCCCTTTGCTGCTATTACAGCCACCACTCTTCTGGGAAGGCTCTCCACTAGATGTTGGAACATTTCTGCGGTGACTTGCTTCCATTCAACCACAAGAGCATTAGTGAGGTCGGGCACTGATGTTGGGTGATTAGGCCTGTCTCGCAGTGTGCATTCCAATTCATCCCAAAGGTGTTTGATGGGGTTGAGGTCAGGCCTCTGTGCAAGCCAGTCAGGTTCTTATAAACCGATCGTGACAAACAATTTCTGTATGCGCCTCGCTTTGTGCAGAATGTAATTGTAGGCTGTAGCGTTAAGATTTTCCTTCACTGGAACTAAGGGGCCTAGCACTGACCATGAAAAACAGCACCAGACCATTATTTCTCCTCCACCAAACTTTACAGTTGGCACTATGCATTGGGGCAGGTAGCGATCTCCTGGCATCCGCCAATCCCAGATTCGTCCGTTGGACTGCCAGATGGTGAAGCGTGAACCATCACTCCAGAGAACGCATTTCCACTGCTCCAGAATCTCATGCCAACGCTTGGCATTGCGCATGGTGATCTTAGGCTTGTGTGTGGCTGCTCAGCCATGGAAACCCATTTCATGAAGCTCCCGAAGAACAGTTCTTGTGCTGGTTTTGCTTCCAGGGGCAGTTTGGAACTCGGTGGTGAGTGTTTGCAACCGAGGAAATAATTTTTATGCGCTACACACTTCAGCACTTGACGGTCCCATTCTGTGAGCATGTGTGGCCTACCACTTCGCGACTGAGCTCCTAGATGTTTTCACTTCACAATAACAGCACTTACAGTTGACCAGGGCAGCTCTAGCAGGGCAGACATCTGATTAACTGACTTGTTGAAAGTCACTGAGCTCTTCAGTACGAGCTATTCTACTGCCAATGTTTGTCTATGGAGATTGTTCGATTTTATACACCTATCAGCAACGGGTGTAGCTGGAATGTCCGAATCCACTGATTTGAAGGGGTGTCCACCTACCTTTGGCCATGTAGTGTATTTTACAGTTGATGTTTTTTGTTTTCCTGCCATCAGGCATGTATGGTATACCTCCAGATACATCATTTGAGGTGGATAATTAGGAAATAAAGAACAATGTGAATGCAGAGCAAATTAAGCTAAAAATAATATCCATTTATCTTGATTCTCTTGGAAAATAACAGCCTGCTCAGTCAAGATTAACTTCCTCTCAGATAATTAAATTATTTCACCCTGTTAATTCTGCTGCCCCTATGGCCGTGAGCACTCAAGTTATAGGATTGGCTGGGGGTGTTTGACTGCTGTTCAGAATAAAATCATTTTCTCACTAGCTTGATCTTTTAACAGCTTTCTTGGCTGGAATGTTTTGTTTTAAAATGGCAATCTGCGATTGGTCCATATATACTGTAGAGCCATTGATTTTTTTTTAAATAATAAAATGTATAACTGTATAGCTTCAAAGTCCAACACGGTATAGCTTTCAGTGTCTAGATGGTTCAGTTACTGTTTAAAAAGTGGGCTATACAGGACTGTACTCATCCGTGTACACCGTAGGAAAAGGTTTTGCAACAAAAACAAGCATTTCTTATTGGACAAATTCAGATTAGTCCCTCCCGGTTTCAACCTGTTTACTTCCATTTGGTTCTTAGTGAATACACCCCATTTTCTGTTCCAAACCAGACTGAGAATGTGTTCCACATTAACTCCAAGATTGGGGCCCTCAAGCAAAATAGTGATGTGAGGAAGATCTAAGGATGGAACTGGCCATGGTATCAACAACATAAATAACGAATCGCTCCTGTCTCTCCGATGAGAGCACATCATTGATCAGATGTGTTAAGAAGTAAATAATTTCAAAGCGCACATACACTCAAAGCGCACATACACTCAAAGCGCACATACACTCAAAGCGCACATACACTCAAAGCGCACATACACTCAAAGCGCACATACACTCAATAAGCACATACACTCAATAAGCACATACACTCAATAAGCACATACACTCAATAAGCACATACACTCAATAAGCACATACCATCACATAAACACATACACTCAATAAGCACATACACTCAATAAGCACATACACTCAATAAGCACATACACTCAATAAGCACATACACTCAATAAGCACATACACTCAATAAGAAACAATGGCGATGGATGAAGAAAAATATTGTGGAACTTGTGAACCAAAGGCATTCTACTTCAATGTTTCCAGGTTTGTAAAATGACTCAAGTATGATGCCAGATAGTCAATACAGCCCAGGGAATCGTGGAATAGCAACTTTCACTGGGGACATGTCCCCCCCACATTCTGAAATTGCAGTTTTGCCCCCCCCCCCACTGTGATTTAGGACCATGCGGACGCCTCCGAGCGGTCGGTAGGCTTTGGAGTGTTTAAAATAAGAAAAAAATGAATGTCTCCCCCACTTCTAAAACCAAAGTTTAAATTGCGGAATAATATTAAACAGAAATTACCGTTAAATAATAGACAGTAAAAAATTGGTTTCCAGGGTTTGGTCTTGGTTGGCCAACTCAGGGCTACCTCCCAATTATCTCTACTTCCTCCTGAAGTGTGCACTTGTTCACTTTGAAAGGAAATTACTGGCAAATGGAACCCCCCCATCCCATGCCAACACCAATTTAAAAGTTGTGGGAAGTAATGAGCGAGTGTACATTTCAGTAGGAAAGAGATAATTGGGACATACCCTACAGTTGGTGTAGAGAGAGAGAGAGGTTTGTGAGCGTGACATGAAGAAAAGTGTTTCCCGTTCCCATCAGATTTGATTAGTGTGGCCTGCTTTAAGGGGAGAGTAGCTGCACCCCGCTATGCCGAAACCTTTAGCGGCTTTCACACACACAGCACAACCTCTCTCAACTTCAGATGAGATGAGCTAAGTCTTCACTCACAGGCGAGGCCAGGGTGCACTCACCGTTTCTCCTTTGGGTGTCTGGATAAGTGAAGGTGATGTGTTGAAACACTAGAGAGTATTCATACCCCTTTACTTATTTCACAGTSTTACAGCCTGAATTCAAAGTGGATTAAATATATTTTTTAATTCTCATCCATCTTCAAGCTCTGTCAATTTGACTGTTGATCATTGCTAGACAGCTATTTTCAAGTCTTGCCATAGATTTCCAAGCTGATTTAAGTCACAACTGTAACTAGGCTACTCAGGAACAATGTTGTTGTCTTGGTAAGCAACTTACAAGTTAGATTTGGCCTTGTGTTTTAGGTTATTGACCTGCTGAAAGGTGAATTCATCTCCCAGTTTCTGTTGGAAAGCAAACTGAACAAGGTTTTCCTCTAGGACTATGCCTGTGCTTATATTGTAGCTGTATTCAGTTTATTTTTATCCAGAGAAACTCCCCAGTCCTTGCCGAGGATAAGCATACCCATAACATGATGCAGCCWCCAYMATGCKTGAAAATATGAAGAGTGGTACTCAGTGATGTGTTGTGTTGGATTTGCCTCAAATATAACACTTTGTAGTCAGGACAAAAAGTACATATCTTAGCCAAATATTTTGCAGTATTACTTAAGTGCCTTGTTGCCAACAGGTTGCATGTTTTGGAATATGTGTTATGTACAGGCTTCCTTCTTTTCACTCTGTCATTTAGGTCAATATTGTGGAGTAACTACAATGTTGTTGACCCATCCTCAGTTTTCTCCAATCACAACCATTAAAATCCCTGAGCAGTTTAATTCCTCTCCAGCAACTAATTTAGGAAGGATGCSTGTATCTTTGTAGTGACTGGGTGTATTGATACACCATCCAAAGCCTAATTAATAACTTCACCATGCTCAAAGGAATATTCAGCATGTTTATTTTTTCTTTATTTTTTCTTCTTCAGGTGACTACCTCATGAAGTTGGTTGAGAGAATGTCAAGAGTATGCAAAGCTGTCATCAAGGCAAAGGGTGGCTACTTTGAAGAATCTTAATACTTAAATATTTTTTTATACACTTTTTGAAATCACTTTTTTGTGTTATTTAATCATTTTGATGTCTTCACTATTATTCCACAAAGTAGAAAATAGTAAAAATAAAGAAAAACCCTTAGGAGTGTCCAAACTTTTGACTGGTACTGTATATAATTGCGTGTATGTGTCACGATCGTCGTCAGGGAAATGACCGGACCAAGTTGCAGCATGCTGTGTACATTTCTTTTATTGATAAATGTCGCCAACAAAACAAAGAACAGGGAAACGACCGTGAAGCTTACTTCAGCTATCATGCCACTAACAAAGACAACTACCCACAAATACCAAAAGGAAAAAAGGCTGCCTAAGTATGATTCCCAATCAGAGACAACGATAGACAGCTGTCCCTGATTGAGAACCATACCCGGCCAAAACATAGAAACAAAGAACATAGAGTTTCCCACCCAAGTCACACCCTGACCAACCAAACATAGAGAATAAAAAGATATCTACGGTCAGGGCGTGACAGTNGCTATCATGCCACTAACAAAGACAACTACCCACAAATACCAAAAGGAAAAAAGGCTGCCTAAGTATGATTCCCAATCAGAGACAACGATAGACAGCTGTCCCTGATTGAGAACCATACCCGGCCAAAACATAGAAACAAAGAACATAGAGTTTCCCACCCGAGTCACACCCTGACCAACCAAACATAGAGAATAAAAATATCTCTACGGTCAGGGCGTGACAGTATGAGATGGTGTAGTTATTCAAAAATCATGTGGACCACTTCTATTCCTTTTTTAAAATTAACCCCGTTTTCGTGGTATCCAATTGGTAGTTACAGTCTTGTCTCATCGCTGCAACTCCCGTACAGACTCTGGAGAGAAGAAAGATGAGAGCCGTGTGTCCTCCGAAAGACAATCCAACCAAGCCGCAATGCTTCTTGACACAATGCCCACTTAACCAGGAAACATTGTGCACCTGGCGACCGTGTCAGCATGCACTGCGCCCGGCCCGCCACAGGAGTCGCTAGTGCGCGCCAAACCCTCCCCTAACCCGGATGACGCTTGGACAATTGTGCGCCGCCCCATGGGTCTCTGGGACGCGGCCGGCTGCAAGTCTGGATTCGAACCCAGAGTCTCTAGTGGCACAGCTAGCACTGCGATGCAGTGCAGAGAATGAGTCCATGCAACTTATTATACGATTTGTTAAGCACATTTYTACTCCTGAACTTATTTAGGCTTTCCATAACAATGGGTTGAATACTTATTGACTCAAGAAATGTCAGCTTTGACATCATGGGGTATTGTGAGTAGATCAGTGACACAAAATATACATTTATTACATTTTAAATTCAGGCTGTAACACAACAAAATGTGGAAAAAGTTCAGGGGTGTGAATACTTTCTGAAGGCACTAATTTGGCATGTCATTGATTTCTAATTGAATTGCTCAACTTCATGGTTTTGAACTAACATTATTACTTCACTTCAGACTGTGAACCTGCGCAGATTGTGGCCTTCTTCTGACAAGTCTACAGATTCTAAGGAGCGGGTGAAATGTATGTCTGAGCTCTTGAGGCAACGCAGAGAGCAGAAAAGGAGAGAGGCGGAGAAGAGAAGCGAGAGAGCGGAGAGAGGAGAGACGAGGAGAGAGAGCGGACGAGAGAGAGCGAAGCGGCGAGAGATGAGAGGAGCGGAGGAGAAAGACAAAAGAAAGGAGAGAAAGAAAGAAAAGCGGAGGAGAGAAAGGCGGCAGAGAGAGAGAGCGGAGAGAGGCATGAGAGAGGCGAGCGAGAAGAGAGGGGAGAGAGAGCGAGAAGAGGAGAAGCGGGTGGTAAGAGGGAGCGAGAGAGAGGAAGGGGAGAGAGCAAGAGAGAGCGATACTCGAGCGGAGAGAGACGGAGAGAGGGGATTGGAGAGAGAGAGCGCTAGTAGGGGGAGAGGGCGAGAGAGAGCCGTAGAGCGAGGAGCGGAGGAGACAGGAGAGGGAGAGAGGTACAGAGCGGGAGAGACGCGAGGAGAGGAGAGCGAAGAGCGTAAGAGGCGGAGAGCGAGGAGAGGGGCTAGAGAGACGAGAGAGCGTACAGAGCGAGGAGAGGGGAGAGAGAGCGTACAGAGCGGAGAGAGCGAGGAGAGGGGAGAGAGAGAGAGCGTACAGAGCGGAGAGAGCGAGGAGAGCGAGAGGGGAGAGAGAGAGAGAGCAGGAATGACAAGAAACACTCCCTCTGTCTCACTCTTCCTCTGTCTCACTCTCCCGCTATTACTCTCCCTCTCTATTTTCCTCTCCATCCCTATCTCTCGCTCTCTGTATCACTCGCTCTCTCTCTCTCCTGTGGAAGAACTCTGATCCAAGAGACTACCACGTGCAGTACACATAGAACTGCTTGCATGTCATTGTATGTTTTTTAAATCGACTGTATAGAAAGCCACATCAACAATAA
This sequence comes from Salvelinus sp. IW2-2015, assembly GCF_002910315.2. Lineage (NCBI taxonomy): Eukaryota > Metazoa > Chordata > Actinopteri > Salmoniformes > Salmonidae > Salvelinus > Salvelinus sp. IW2-2015. The sequence goes on from NC_036870.1 coordinate 26,983,166, forward strand.
GTGATGCAGTATCGGTATTTTTAGTGATAGAAGATTTGGTGGCATGGACACATACACAATAACAAAAGCTCCTACCAGGTAGAAAGACATAACTAATAATAACATATTTACAGTAATAATAGAATATGCAACAAGAGATGTCAGTTTCCTTAAATCTTTAATGTAAACAGCAGGTTGAGGGGCTTTCAGACCTAGATACGAACATCTGAAGGTATTAAATAATAAATCATATTAGAAATATCCACTCATGATTCGCTTTAAATAAAATGTACATGAACCTCCAAATTTTGACGGCCACATAGATCTTGAAAACAAAACAAGTTCCCTTTATTAAAAACACAAACATCCCCAATACTGTCTACTTGGCAGCAGCACAAATATCACTACATTACACCATCAGCATAACGAAGATCTTTATTCATGTAATTTTTTTTGCTCAATATTGCTTCGGAATGTTACAGCAGTCGCAATCGAGCCTGATCGAACAGTATCAAGATGGAGGAAAGAGACAAGTGTACGTCTCAGCAAGCATGTAGCTATTAAAGTTGTGTGTTTGTTTGGGCTAAGCAAGTGTGTGAGTACACAGTATGCTCAAAGCAGCCGTGATATGGGGATAGAAGGCTTCAGGAACTTCAGAGGCAGTTTCCTGTATTACAGTGCCAGGTTTTAGAACAACACACTTATTGTAACAGTCTAGAGACAGTATGTGAAGTATGGAGTAAGATACCTGGGAGAAAAACTCTAAATATACACTTCATCATCTTAAATACACTTGATCCTTTCTTCCTCTCAGAAACATTACCTGCCACATAAATGTAAAACAGATTCTGTGTCTGAAATAGCACCCTATTCCCTACATAGTACACTACTTTATTCCCTATATAGTGCAGTACTTTTAATCCTGGTCAAAAGGAATGCACTATATAGAGAATAGGGTGCCATTTTGGACACACTCAGATTGTTGGAGAGATAAAAACTTAACATCCCTCAACACCTCTTTACAGTCTCTTTATGAAATGAGCTCATCTCCTCACATCCAATGGCCTGACGAAAGTCAACAAAACAAAACAACCAAGCGTTTATCAAAGAGCTTTTCTACAACAAACCCCAAGCAAATGACATATGCTTCAGTGAAGGAGTGAAGAGTGAGCAGGTTTTACGGTGAGAAGAACACTGTGACGACATCTTGGAGAGTGACGACCAAACAACAACGTTTAGAGACCATTGAGCCCGTTAGAAGAGCATGTCTGGTTGAGGACCCAAAGGACCCATATGGATGCTTCCTGGTTTGATCTCCATGGTGATGGGATGGTTCAGTCAGTGGGCCGCAAAAAGTCATTAAGTGCTGCAAACCTATTAAAACGCACCCTTTAATTAAAAAAGGAAGTTTAGCAAGAAGGAAGGAAAATTGTTCAATAGAATCCTTTTTCTGTCGCTCATCATTTCATCGTAATTTTTTATTTTTCATTTTTTCCAGTTGCCGTTTTAGAAAAAAGAGTGTTGGTTGGTCCAGTCCAGTAGCTAAGTTATTTTGAATGGTTGGTTAGTTAGTTGCAGTCATAAACAAAGTCATAGTTGCTAGGTTCTTTGGGAATGGGGGGAGGGGCCTCTGGGATCTGGATGTTCTCCAGGTCGAGGAGGCGGAGCTTCATCTCCATGGAGAGTAGGGTGTCCATGTCTGACTTCGTGAAGTCACTGGTCATCTCCTTCCCCAGGAGGGCGTTCAGACCGTCCGTCCACACACAGTACTAGGAAGAGACAGGAGAGGATAAATACATACAGACAGACAGATGACGCGCCCGCCCCTGCACACACCCCCCCACACACTCATAGCAGTGTATTAACATAAAGTGTCCCATGTCATGCTAGAGAATGGACGACCTCCACTGACTTCCTCTCAGTCCATCTGTGAAAGCTGTCATTGGCTGGGTGACCGTGCCAGCTGTCTAGTGCTTACCTCATGCTTGTCCGGAGCGATGAAGTTTAAATACTCGTCTGACTCATAGAGGACGGAGAAGGCCAGCTCCAGAACCTCCTGTAGCGAGAGAGAGGTAGAGAGAGGGGGAGCAAGAGGAAGGGGAGAGGGAGAGGAAGAGAAGGAGGGGGAGAGAGAGAGAAAAGGAGGGACTTCAAACGTAGCACTGTCACTAACATGCTAATGAGCCCCTCCTCTCCTCTCCTCCAGTGTGTGTGTCCCTCCCGCTTTGACTCTCTAACACGTTCCCTCCCCAGCCACTCCAACACCAGATGGCTTGGCTATCGTGTGTGCCGGCGCCACCTGCTGGGTGCCAGGGGACGGAGCATATCGAGCAGGGGGACGGTTAGGGGACAGAAAGGCACTTTGAGACATACGGTTGTCCATCACTAGATATTGAAATGCASCCTAGGTCTGTGACTGCCCTGCCCGGGCCCAGAGAGGGGCTCCGCTCGTGTTCCCATTCACACAGCCTAAACTTGGCCTAAGACACAGCCTGCCTGCCAGTCAGACAGCCAGCCAGTCAGTCAGCCAGCCCACAGACCTGTAGGCCCATTCTTCCAGACACCATATTCGCCAACAAAGTAATAAAGGTCCAGGTGAGAGAGGATCGGTGCTCCTTTGTCTTCAAGAATATATTATATCAACAGCTATCTGTCAGTGTATCTGTGTCTTATATAACAGTATATTATCTGTCACGTATCTGTGTCTTATATAACAGTATCT
>NC_036870.1:26989326-26996387 GCF_002910315.2 Salvelinus sp. IW2-2015
GTCCAGCCACGACCCATTTCAATGCTCTTACTGAGGGAAGAGGTTGTTGGTCAAGATCTCGCCGATACATGGCCCATCCATCCTCCCCTCAATCTACGCTGAGTCGTCCTGTCCCCTTTGCAGAAAAGCATCCCCAAAGAATGATGTTCCACCTCCTGCTTCACGGTTGGATGTGTTTGGGGTTGTACTCATCCTTCTATTCTCTCCAAACACCGCGAGTGGAGTTTAGACCAAAAAGCTCATTTTGTCTCATCAGACCACATGACTTCTCCCATTCCTCCTCTGGATCATCCAGATGGTCATTGGCAAAACTTCAACGGGCCTGGACATTGCGACTGAGCAGGGGACCTTGCGTGCGCTGCAGGATTTTAATCCATGACGGCGTAGTGTTTACTAATGGTTTCTTTGAGACTGTGGTCCCAGCTCTCTTCAGGTCATTGACCATGTTCCTGCCGTGTCGAGTTCTGGCTGATCCTCACATTCCTCATGATCATTGATGCCCCACGATGTGAGATCTTGCATGGAGCCCCAGACGAGGGTTGATTGACCGTCATCTTGAACTTCTATCCATTTCTAATAATTGTGCCAACAGTTGTTCCTTGCCACCAGCTGCTTGCTATTGTCCTGTAGCCCCATCCAGCCTTGTACAGTCTACAATTTATCCTGATGTCCTTACACAGGCTCTGGTCTTGGCCATTGTGGAGATTGGAGTCTGTGATTGTGGTTGTGTGGGACAGGTGTCTTTTATTACAGGTAACGAGTTCAAAACAGGTGCAGTTAATAACAGGTAAGAGGTGAAAGAACAGGAGGGCTTCTTAAAGAAAAACAACAGGTCTGTGAGAGCCGGAATTCTTACTGGGTTGGTAGTGATCACAATACTTATGTCATGCAATAAAATGCAAATTAATTACTTAAAAATCATACGAATATGTGATATTTCTGGATTTTGTTTTTAGATTCCGTCTCTCACAGTTGGAAGTCTGCTACCTATGATAAAAATGAAGACCTCTACAATGCTTGTAAGTAGGAAAACCGCAAAATCGGCAGTGTATCAAATACTTGTTTCCCCACTGTATAATATTCTATGTTATAGACATCTTAACAAAGATTACATGATTGTTAACCCTTCCTTTGAGCGGCCTCCTGTAGGTTCTCAGTAGTGATTAGAAACCATAAATTCTGCTAACCTGAATGATTAGGTAGGTCCTGTTAAATATATTCTGCTAACGCTGAATATTAGGTGGTCCTGTTAATAGATTCTGCTACGTGAATGAGTAGTAGTCCTGTTATAACTATATTTAGCCTAAACACTGAATATTAGGTAGGTCCTGTAAATATATTCTGCTAACCTGAATGATTAGGAGGTCCTGTAATAATATTGCTGCTAACGCCTGAATGATTAGGTAGGTCCTGTAAATATATTCTACTGCTGAACGACTGAATGATTAGGAGGTCCGGCTCAAACTATGAAGACACAGATACACTGACAGATACTGTTATATAAGACACAGATACACTGACAGATAATATACTGTTATATAAGACACAGATACACTGACAGATAATATACTGTTATATAAGACACAGATACACTGACATACTGTAGATACACTCACCTTGTTCTGCTTCAGAGCTCCCTTCTCCTTCATGTGAGGACAGTCCTTACCAGTGACCACCGCTTTGATATCGGCCACGGGTACTATGGGAGGAGGAGGAAGAGGAGGAGAGGAACGTCAACATCAAGGAAAACATCATTATTATAACATCATTATCATCCTCATCATCAGTTAGTTTACAGTACATTTTAGTCATTAAGCAGATGCTCTTATCCAGAGTGACTTACAGTTAGTGAATTCATCTTAAGATAGCTAGGTTAGAAAACCACATATCACATTTCTGTTGACATGCTGCATCAACTACTAACAATGTCAACAACAACCATCTTTAGGCACCCTGCCAGTAAACGATCATTTAGCAAGTGTCAGTTGTCTCTTTTTAAAGAAAAACGTTTGTTTGACCCAGARCAGTACTGGTGTTGCTACTACTCACATTTCTCCTGTAGAGAGTCATGGGACACCTCTYCCCGAGTGCTCTCCTCCAGATCTCCGTAGTGCAGGACTTTATGGTTCGGAGACAGTCGACAGTACCAGAACTTATCTATGGAGAGAGAGAGAGAAAATCAGGGTTTAATGCCTAGATCAATGGATAAAATCAAAAGCAAATCAGTGTATGATGAGGGAGGAAAGGACCAGCATAGAAGACCTACAAACCTGTGAAACAAACACTAATACATCTAGATTCTGTATGTACTGTATAGACCAAAACCACCCAAATCATATTGATGCTGTTTTCTAAAGCCGGCAACACCTAACACCAAAACCCTAACACTATCCCATATGGACAGTTAGACACAGACAGTGAAAGTGGCACCTGAAGCCGGTCAGGTGAGTGATGCTATCATGTGCCTGAGGTGGCTAGCGTTACTGAAGCCCTGGCACTGGGGTGCTATCGCCTGCTGGGCAGCTGGGGCCGGCTGGCACGCCTGAGCACTGTGGGAAGGCCTCCCATAGAGCAAGACCTTTCACTTTATTCTCTACCCACCGTGCCAGCTCTTGCCCCGCCTTGGCACGTCCCTGGCAGAGCAGAGCTAGGCTGGGGAGGGTTGGCTGGCCCACGCATGGGCGGCGCAGTCAAAATCCTAATAGCTGAGAATAGACATTTGGCAGCAGGTGACAGGCGACAGGGAGGCTGGCTGGTGCTGGTCTGTATGGAGTGGCTGTGTCGTGTCTAGTGTAGTGGAGCTGTGAGGAGTGAGACTGACTGCTTAGGGAACTGAGGGACAGGGAGGGAGGGAGAGAGAGAGGGAGGGAGGGAGGGTGGAGAGGGAGGGCATCAACTACTAACAATGTCAACAACAACCATCTTTAGGCACCCTGCCAGTAAACATCATTTAGCAAGTGTCAGTTGTCTCTTTTTAAAGAAAAACGTTTGTTTGACCCAGACAGTACTGGTGTTGCTACTACTCACATTTCTCCTGTAGAGAGTCATGGACACCTCTCCCGAGTGCTCTCCTCCAGATCTCCGTAGTGCAGGACTTTATGGTTCGGAGACAGTCGACAGTACCGAAACTTATCTATGGAGAGAGAGAGAGAAAATCAGGGTTTAATGCCTAGATCAATGGATAAAATCAAAAGCAAATCAGTGTATGATGAGGGAGGAAAGGACCAGCATAGAAGACCTACAAACCTGTAAACAAAACATAATACATCTAGATTCTGTATGTATGTATAGAACAAAACCACCCAAATCATATTGATGCTGTTTTCTAAAGCCGGCAACACCTAACACCAAAACCCTAACACTATCCATATGGACAGTTAGACACAGACAGTGAAAGTGGCACCTGAAGCCGGTCAGGTGAGTGATGCTATCATGTGCCTGAGGTGGCTAGCGTTACTGAAGCCCTGGCACTGGGGTGCTATCGCCTGTGGGCAGCTGGGGCCGGCTGGCACGCCTGAGCACTGTGGGAAGGCCTCACTAGAGCAAGACCTTTCACTTTATTCTCTACCCACCGTGCCAGCTCTTGCCCCGCCTTGGCACGTCCCTGGCAGAGCAGAGCTAGGCTGGGAGGGTTGGCTGGGCACGCATGGGCGGCCAGTCAAAATCCTAATAGCTGAGAATAGACATTTGGCAGCAGGTGACAGCGACAGGAGGCTGGCGGTGCTGGTCTGTATGGAGTGGCTGTGTCGTGTCTAGTGTAGTGGAGCTGTGAGGAGTGAGACTGACTGCTTAGGGAACTGAGGGACAGGGAGGGAGGGAGAGAGAGAGGAGGAGGGGGAGGTGGAGAGGAGAGAGGGGATGGAGAGGGAGTGGAGAGGAGAGGAGAGGGAGAGAGGTGGAGGGTAGGGAGAGAGGGAGGGAGGTGGAGAGGGAGAAGGAGAGTGAGGAGTGAGGATGGAGAAGGAGAGTGGGGATGCGAGGGGGAGTAAGGAGTAGAGAAGAGTGAGAGTGAGCGAGAGAGCGAGAAGGAGGAAGATATCTAGCCTCCAGACAGAATGCTGCTCAGATTGTCTTGTTTTATGGCTGGTTTTTGTTTCTGTTTCCTCAGCTGTTGGAGATACAACACAGCCATCTGACGCTCATCTCCAATTCAACTCCCATTCATTCATTTCTCAGCTAACTGACTAAGAAAATAAAGTTTAAAGGCTTTTAGATGCATTTTTGGTCACACATAACATGTCGTATAATGGTATGTGTATCATATTGCTTGTGCTGACTTGTATGTAGACATATAAGTATTTGGTGTCTGTTCTGCACTTAAAAAGACAGAGGCACTCTGATGCTGTCTGTCAGGTAGGTACTCAGCTTAAGGAGAGTTTCACTAAGACTGTCCTGCTGTCTGTCAGGTAGGTACCAGCTTTAAGGAGAGTTTCACTTAATACTCCTGCTGTTGTCAGGTAGGTACTCAGCTTTAAGGAGAGTTTCACTAATACTGTCCTGCTGTCTGTAGGTAGTACTCAGCTTAGAGAGTTTACTAATACTGTCCTGCTGTCCTGTCTGTCAGTAGGTACTCAGCTTTAAGGAGAGTTTCACTAATACTGTCTGCCTGTCTGTCAGGTAGGTACTCAGCTTTAAGGAGAGTTCATATACTGTCGCTGCTGTCTGTACAGTAGTACTCAGCTTTAAGGAGAGTTCACTAATACTGTCCTGCTGTCTGTCAGGTAGGTACTCAGCTTTAAGGAGAGTTTCACTAAACTGTCCTGCTGTCTGTCAGGTAGAGTACTCAGCTTTAAGGAGAGTTTTCACTAAGACTGTCCTGCGTGTCTGTCAGGTAGGTACTAGCTTTTAAGGAGAGTTTCACTAATACTGTCCTGCGTCTGTCTGTCAGGTAGGTACTCAGCTTTAAGGAGAGTTTCACTAATACTGTCCTGCTGTCTGTCTGTCAGGTAGGTACTCAGCTTTAAGGAGAGTTCACTAATACTGTCCTGCTGTCTGGTCTGTCAGGTAGGTACTCGCTTTAAGGAGAGTTCTCACTAATACTGTCCTGCTGTTCTGTCTGTCAGGTAGGTACTCAGCTTTAAGGAGAGTTTCACTAATACTAGTCCTGCTGTCTGTCTGTCACGGTAGTACTCAGCTTTAAGGAGAGTTTCACTAATACTGTCCTGGTGTCTGTCTGTCAGGTAGGTACTCAGCTTTAAGGAGAGTTTCACTAATACTGTCCCTGCTGTCTGTCAGGTAGGTACTCAGCTGTTAAGGAGAGTTTCACTAATACTGTCCGTGTCTGTCAGGTAGGTACTCAGCTTTAAGGAGAGTTTCACTAATACTGTCCTGCTGTCTGTCAGGTAGGTACTCAGCTTTAGGAGGTTTCACTAATACTGTCCTGCTGTCTGTCAGGTAGGTACTCAGCTTTGAAGGAGAGTTTCACTAATACTGTCCTGCTGTCTGTCAGGTAGGTATCAGCTTTAAGGAGAGTTTCACTAAGACTGTCCTGCTGTCTGTCAGGTAGTACTCACTTTAAGGAGAGTTTCACTAAACTGTCTGCTGTCTGTCAGGTAGGTACTCAGCTTTAAGGAGAGTTTCACTAATGACTGTCCTGCTGTCTGTCAGGTAGGTACTCAGCTTTAAGGAGAGTTTCACTAATACTGTCCTGCTGTCTGTCAGGTAGTACTCAGCTTTAAGGAGAGTTTCACTAATACTGTCCTGCTGTCTGTCAGAGGTTACTCAGCTTTAAGGAGAGTTTCACTAATACTGTCCTGCTGTCTGTCAGGTAGGTACTCAGCTTTAAGGAGAGTTCACTAATACTGTCCGCTGTCTGTCTGTCAGGTAGTACTCAGCTTTAAGGAGAGTTCACTAAACTGTCCTGCTGTCTGTCAGTAGGTACTCAGCTTTAAGGAGAGTTTCACTAAGACTGTCCTGCTGTCTGTCTCAGGTAGGTACTCAGCTTTAAGGAGAGTTTACTAATACTGTCTGCTGTCTGTCAGGTAGGTCATCAGCTTTAAGGAGAGTTTCACTAATCTGTCCTGCTGTCTGTCAGGTAGTACTCAGCTTTAAGGAGAGTTTCACTAATACTGTCCTGCTGTTGTCTCAGGTAGGTACTCAGCTTTAAGGAGAGTTTCCTAATTATTCCTGCTGTCTGTCAGTAGGTACTCAGCTTTAGAAGTTTCACTAATACTGTCCTGCTGTCTGTCAGGTAGGTACTCAGCTTTAATGAGGGGTCACTAATACTGTCCTGCTGTCTGTCAGGTAGGTACTCAGCTTTAAAGGAGAGTTTCACTAATACTGGTCCTGCTTGTCTGTCAGGTAGTACTCAGCTTTAAGGAGAGTTTCACTAATACTGTCCTGCTGTCTTCTGTCAGGTAGTACTCAGCTTTAAGGAGTTTCACTAATACTTTCTGCGCTGTCTGTCAGGTAGGTACTCAGCTTTAAGGAGAGTTTCACTAATACTGTCCTGCTGTCTGTCAGTAGTCTCACTTAAGGAGAGTTTCACTAATACTGTCCTGCTGTCTGTCAGGTAGGTACTCAGCTTTAAGGAGAGTTCACTAATACTGTCCTGCTGTCTGTCTGTCAGTAGGTACTCAGCTTTAAGGAGAGTTTCACTAATACTGTCCTGCTGTCTGTCGTCAGGTAGGTACTAGCTTTAAGGAGAGTTTCACTAATACTGTCCTGCTCTCTGTCAGGTAGGTACTCAGCTTTAAGGAGAGTTTCACTAATACTGTCCTGCTGTCTTCAGGTAAGGTACTCAGCTTTAAGGAGAGTTTCACTAAACTGTCTGCTGTCTGTCTGTCTGTCAGGTAGGTACTCAGCTTTAAGGAGAGTTTCACTAATACTGTCCTGCTGTCTGTCTGTCAGGTAGGTACTCAGCTTTAAGGAGAGTTTCACTAATACTGTCCTGCTGTCTGTCTGTCAAGTAGGTAACTCAGCTTTAAGAGAGTTTCACTATTACTGTCCTGCTGTCTGTTCAGGTAGGTACTCAGCTTTAAGAGAGTTTCACTAAACTGTCCTGCTGTCTGTCAGGTAGGTACTCAGCTTTAAGGAGAGTTTCACTAAGACTTCCTGCGTCT